>NC_057796.1:290187139-290487139 GCF_018294505.1 Triticum aestivum
CCCCCCACACACACACACTTTCAGTCGGCGGGCCAGAGAGGCATATATCTCACCAAGATGGATCGTAAAACAAACCAAGAATAATCTACCTTGGTCGTACAACCTCTCTCTTGTTGTTGGTCAAAGTGATGGCCGTCCATGCGACCCGGGAGATGGGCTAGCTCGCCAATAATCACGCATGTAGCTAGTCCCCAAGGACAACCACTGCATGTGTGTGGCCCAAACATATGTATGGAGAGGTGTGTTTTTGAGTAACAATGGAACAACTTTGATGTGGCACCGTGATTTCGAACTAGAAATCCCCACACTAAGTGAGGGTTAGGTTGACGATGCATATGTAGTTACACCACACTTCAAGCCAACGACGGTGATTCATATATGCATGCATGCGTGCATAGTATATGTGCTCAAACTTAATTAGGTCTGAATCTCACCATGACCTATACTACGATAATTAACATGAACCAAATGAAGAATCCGCCATGGTAACCTATCTTGTTGTTGGTCAAGGTGATCATGGATGTGCACGCGGGCCCACGAATATATAGGCTTGTCGCCGATAACCACGCGAGGGAGTGTATCATTCGAAGGCAACCACTACATGCATATGTATGGAGGTGATGCGTGCATGCATGTTTGAATACACAACATTGATCTGGCGCGTGTGTCAAAAATCGTACACTAGCTCCCCACACAGAGCGAGATCGGTTCATGATGGTGTCGTTGTACTAGCCACTTCGACTCGATGGGAGGGATTCATGCGTACACATGCATGTGTGTGTGCTCAAAGTGTATCATGCATGTCATCCCAGAGCAAAAATAATAATCCCCTCCTAAGTCAAATTAACCTCTCTTGTTGTCAGGCAAAAAGAAGTGATGGACCAAGCGGGCCCACAGATGGAAAGCATCGATATCGCTGATAACCGCTTAAGTCGGTGTGAGAGGACAACCACCACCGCTTTG
Organism: Triticum aestivum; assembly: GCF_018294505.1. Taxonomy (NCBI): domain Eukaryota; kingdom Viridiplantae; phylum Streptophyta; class Magnoliopsida; order Poales; family Poaceae; genus Triticum; species Triticum aestivum. The sequence continues at coordinate 290,188,103 of NC_057796.1, forward strand.
CGTATGGGCCAAACATATATATGTTGAACCCAAAATGCACAACTTTGATGTGCCACATGCCTCAAAAACCGTAAACCATGCACCCACACAAAGCGAGGTTCATATCAAGCATACTACACATGATGGTCCCCTTCCCCCCTCTTCACCGCATACTATATGCTCCTGCCGTAATATATGTACAACCCAAAAGAATCCTCATCGATGGTGAAATTAATAAACCTCTCCCGATGTAGGTCAAAGTGCTGCATGCATCGACGATGGCCTCGTGGGCCCACAGATGGAAGCGTCACACGTGAGTGTCCTAGCTAGGATATATATGCATGTGGCCCAAAAAGGTGTTGTGTGATGTTTGAATAACCAATTTCACAATTTTGATGTGGCACGTGCCTCGGTAACCAAAAAGTCCCGACACTGAGTGAGGTGTACTTGTTCACGGATGCATACATATAGTATATATGCTAGTCCCCTCCCACCTCTTCGGCGCATACTATATACCACCATAACATAAACAAAAAAGATTCTACCTTGCTGGTCAAATTAACCTCACTGCCGGCTGTTCGTCAAAGTGATGGACGACGACCTCGCGGGCCCACAGAAAGCGTCACACGCGAGTATCGAGTGTCGTGTAGGACAACCATCGACTGCATGTGGCCAAAACATTTATGTATGAAAGGGTTGTGTAATGTTTTAACTAACGATTTCACGACTCTGATGTGGCACCAGCCTGCCTAACAAAACGGCCAACCCACACGGTGGCTCACAACTCGTAGTGTACTGCAAGCCACCCGCCACCCCCAGAAGCACACACCCACACACACACCGCGAATCCACCGCAACTACGATGCATGTTAAATTAATTATCCCGCTGTGAACATACATGTTACCAAAGGAGGGACGTTTTAATTTCAAAAAACACAGAGATCATTGAGACATTTTAGTACATTGATTGATTGATTTTCTATGGGTATAATGTGCAAAAATCAAATTTGAGCTACATGCACACGTGACAATGCACCTAAATGGATTGCAAAAACACATGTGTCTCACTGGGTGCATGTTTACTCCCCGTGCAACAAATTTCAAACATTGAGAATCTTGATTTTTAAATTCTAGTACATCCAAAACTTATTCGATGTTCATGAAACTTATCGTGTTGTCATATGGACACCAATACAAAGTGGCATTGTACTTTTTTTGTCAAATTTGAGACCAGTTTTGATGTAATATTTATCTAATTACAAACGGGAGATTATTAATAATTGCGAACCAATATCCCAAACGGATTATTTATTCGAACCATGAGCGTTAGACCAACAATGGATACGTGCCATGCTTCGGTTAAGCAATAAAGCAGCAGCATTAATCATCCAAATAGAAAAACAATATACGTGCCACCGCGCGACCCGTGTGGCGTGCGGGCAGGCGTGAGTTGACAGGACGCATGCGAGCAGTCTGTCGCGCAGGCAGACGGGGAGGCATGCGTGCAGGTGTGTGAATTGACGGAGGCGTGCTCGCTGCACAGTGTCATCGGGAGGCGTGCGAGTAGCTGTGTGAAACTTTGGTAGGCATGCCAGTAGTCCGGTGCGCAGGCTCACCGGGAGGCGAGCCATCGGTTTGACCGCCGCTCGCCTCTCTCCCACAACTCCCACTACTCCATATTAATGGTGCACCCGAGCGGGCGCAACCCCCGTCCTCGCTACACACACATAATCCTCTCTCTCCGCTTGCATCCTCGACGCCGCTCTCAGTCCTCAAAGCCGTCAGTGTATGAGGATGCCGCTGAAGTGCCCCATCGGAGGGAATGGCGACGCTGGGGCTGCTAAAGCACCAGAGCACGGCGTGGAGACGGAAACAGAGGTTTTCATCACCGCCAGCGAGTTGTCGCTGCACCCTGACATCGTCGACGGCGTCGAGCTTCCACAGCCAGATGCGGAGTTCCACACCGACTCCGACGACCACTCCGGCGACAACTCCGATGACCACTCCGGAGACGACTCCGACGACAACGGACAGCTGGTTAGTCATCTATACCCATTTATGTGTCAAATAGATCATAGGGTTTCTCTGGTTACTCCAGCCTCCCACTTTTTGGAATAGAAATCATGTGGTTATGTTCTCCCAATCCATGAAATCTGAGTAAGTTTTGTTAGATCCGTGTAGTGTATTGATTGTTTGAATGGTACAGGTGATAAGTGATTAGTTGTTTCATCTGTGCAAATGATTTCTGCTAGTAATCCGACTAGGGTTAGTGTTCGTGCTAATAATTCCTAGCCAGGACTTGACAATTGATTTTGAATGACCTACATATGTTTGTGCCATTATTTTACTCAATATTGGTCTGTACATATATAGACGACTGTGCTTAATAATCAAACCATAATCTCTGGATATGTATAAATAAATAGCCATAAATTCCTAATCCTACTTCACGGCATGTAATCAGTGATTTGATGCCAAATTTGTTTTACTATTTGTATAGGTGCTCTCTGACGATGTGGACAGCGAGGATGAAGATGCCCAGTGGAGGTACAAGAGGCGAATCCTGAGGGAGCTTTATGCGGGAATGCATAACAGGCGTATTAGGACCTGGAACGATGGCTATGGATGCCCATTTTGCAACCACAAGATTCATGACGCGTATCTAAGTGTTCTGGCGCATGCAAGAGGATTGGCCGTTGGCTCCTTCAAGCAGAAGTATTCTCGCAGGGTGGCGCACGGCGCGTACGCCGAGTACCTGGAGAAGCTTCAGGATCGTGCCGGCCACATGTGAGATGAGATGTGGGATGGATCGAACTATGTACGCTTGAGTATGCTTAATGACGGTTGAACTATGTACTTATGGTTGAACTATGCTTATGTACGTGTACACTTATTATCCATGTCTGAGTATGTTAAATATTTCGCCAAATTTTGGTAAAAATTACAACGGGGGACCAATAAACCAGGACGGAGGTAGTACGTCAACCACACATGGTTCCCAAAATTGGAACCGTGTGCAATGACTTTCATTTTGCCTGCTACGTCAATCACACACGGTTCGCTCTAGCAAACCGCCGCCCCCAAAATTCTTTGTGGGATGGAAAATCCTCACCATCCCCACGTCACAAAAACCCTCACCCCTCCCGCCACCCCCTCGGCCCCTCCGGTACGTTCCCCATTCACACCTGCACAAGCTCCTCTGCGTCTATGCCATGGCACCGCCTATTGCGGCGGTAAACACTTAGCTCGACGCCTGCCGCCGCCGCCGGGCTGCCGGCAAAGCCCACCGCATTTCGCCACTTCCGCTTGCCGCCGCCTATCGCCATCGACTTTCTCGACGCTGCTCATGGTCGACCTAGCTCCGCTCGGTACGGGAATCTGCCGTACTGAGGGTTCTTTCTCATGGACGACAAGGTAACTAATTTAACGAGATATTATCTCATCTCTTATCCCAGTTCATCTGCTAATCACCCGACGGAGATCACCGTGAATTCATTTTTATTCGAGCTGATTTGAGGGTTTTCTTTCCTTCATAGAATGTACAGCGCGCCGACACTTCAAGACTTGGCGACCGCCGCCAGAGATTCCATCTCATCATACCAGATAACTTGAGGACGCGCGCGGTATGTTCAATCTCACCCTAAATCGGTTGGCATGGCCTACTTTCCTGAACATATTCTAAATATGGCTACATTTGGATAAAAGGTGCCACATGCACCATATACGTCAAAGGGGATTTTCCCCTCTTCTTTCTATATTAGGCAAATTAATGATGTATTGTTCTTTCGATTACTCTCATATTTCCATGACATCATGTTTACCCTATCTGTTTAATTATAGACTTTTGTCCTTTGATTTCAACTGATGTACAGATCTTTCAATTTGGGCCCATATTTGCATGTTACCATATTTTCTTTAACAATTGTACCATTTTCTGCAGGACATCCCTCGCTATGCAACAGATTATGTAGTGCACAATTTTTCACTTTACATAGATCAAGGCTCCACGAATGTCATACTGCACACAAACCATGGATTTACAATCGTTGCTACTGTAAGACTTGATGAACGTGGTGACTTCTATTTTGGCACTGGCTTTTGGAATGAAATTGCAAAGTTTTATGTACTAAAAGCTGGCACTAAAATTGCACTGCACATAGAAGGGCCTGGTCATGAGAAATATGCTAACTTCCCTGACAAAATCATCCATCCAGACTTTGTTCGAAGTAAGTTTTCTTTTCAACTATCTGCATATGTTGACTTACCCAGCAATGTCAAATGAATTGTGTAGTATTTAAGCAGCCAATTGTTATTCCCTTTTCTTACTATATTCCTACCTAATAACTTCTAGTTACCAATACACTTTTATATTGCCCTGTTTTAACTAAATATTCCATGTACTCCCATTTCTTTCAGAAAGTGCCGCTGACAAGGAGACTCCGGAGGTGGAGAACAGGGCTGCCAACAAGCGGAGGCGGGGCGAGCTAGAATCGCAAGTGACTCCAGCAGGCCTAGACTTAATCAGCAGCCTCCCCGATGGTATGTTGAGAGTCATCATCTCCCTCCTCCCAATCAAATATGGGGCGCGGACAACCCTCCTTTCCCGGTGGTGGCGCCCCCTATGGAACTCCAGTCCTCTCGACCTCATCGACACCCACGAGCTCTGCCATGGCTATCGCAAAAGCTTGGATGCGCTCTCCAAGAACCTCGGCAGTCACCTTGGCCCAACCAAAGGCCTTAGAATGGGCAAGTTCCGTTCCAATGGCAAGGACCGAGCCAGGCTTGACGACTGGTTCCGATCCCCCGCCCTAGATCAGCTCGAGGAGCTCACTTTTGATGATGGGCATATGCGGTCACTGCCAACGTCCGCACTCCGCCTCGCGCCCACGCTGCGCGTCGCCATGTTCAGGAACTGCCATTTCCCGCCCCTTAATGACGCGCTCGCTCTTATTCTACCACGACTGAAGCACCTCGAGCTCGTCGCCATCTGCCTCTCAAAGGGTGACATGGAGCGCCTGCTCCATGGCTGTACTGCACTCGAGTACCTTCGTCTTCAGGCGATCAATGGGTTGATTATCCTACACATCACCTCCATGACTCTCCGGACTATTTATGTGTGTTGCTGGTGCGGCAGGAAGACATCACAAAAGGTGGACCACGGTATGGTCATCCACGACACACCTGCACTTGAGAGATTACTTGTAGTTGATCAAGAAGGTCCAACAAGAATCAATGTCATTTCTGCGCCGAAATTGACAGTGGTGGGCTACTCGTCTAACAAATACTCCGAACTTGTTATTGGATCCACACCCATTTAGGTACAACAGCTGCCTTCTACCTCTCCTTCTACAAATTAACATTATTTCTAATTTTGAAGATGTTTGTTCTTCTGTCATTCAGAAAATGATTCCGACAAGCTTGACCCTGAAACTGCACACAGTGAAGGTCTTGGCACTAGAATCTATCGGGCCTGACCTGGAGCAAGTTGTCAGTTTCCTGAGATGCTTTTCGTCCCTGGAGAAGCTATATATCGAGGTGATGTTCCATTCCTGTTAAATGTTAACCATAAGGAAGTTCAATTTGTGACACCTTTTTCCAAGTTTACAATGACAATGTACTACGATTTCTGAAGGTTCTTTTGGAGGATTTTAGTACATACATGCCCCCCCCCCATATTGGTTGCTTGATCCATATGGTTACATTCAATAAGCATTTCTCCTTTGGATTCATCTGTACTAGTTTTCTTAGGGAACTTTTCATCCACTCCAACCTCTTGTGAAGAAGGCTACATTTTTCTAGAATGTAATCAAATGCCCATGTTAATCACGTCAGATCGAAGATGGCATGTTAGTGCATTTTACAAATCTTGCAAACTAAATAGCTAGGCCTGTAGTAATGTTCAAAACTGCATGTAGGCACTAACACATTTTCTTCTTTTGCAGATAAGATTAGGCCAAGTGGTGGATAATGTGATACAATATAACCGTCGAATGCCTAGATCTGCATCTCTCAGAAATTACTTTGAACTCCTACCGAGGGACCTTACCGGAGATTATATTCGTCAGGTTCTCTGTTCTCAGAGCAAGGGTGCTGAAGGAAATGAGGTTTGCCCTACATTTATTTCGCAAAAATGAATGGTATGTTGATCAGCGCCTGCGGCAGAATGGAGTAGGCTCCAAAAATGCTAAATTTCATTTTGGAACTTCAGATGACAGAGTAATCGAAAGTCATCGGGTCAACCCCATACATGACTTCTCAGTGGCTGACCCCTTTGCAAAAATTGTGACGTTTCGAAGCCAGACTTAGAAGCGGTGATATTAGTTTGAACCTCTCTGATATCCATGTTCAGCGCATCAGCGCGAGCGTTTGCAGTTGATGAGCTGAATTTCATTTCTAATATCAGTTTGAACCTTGTAATCTACGAATTTGAGCCATATAACTCTGGAATTTGAACCTTGTAAAATTTCGAGCTTTTGTGGTACAATCGTTGAAATGGCATCGTATGAGACTCGTATATTGCTAGCACTATTTTGACCTTAATATGCAATGGTCTTAGATTTTATTAACCATTCTCAAATCAGTTTACCTTGTTGATCTCATGGCACACGATATGTATAGCTAACTCGACTGCGATCTTCGACATTATTGCACACGGTTGGTTTCTTCCACCGTGTGCACTGTAGAGCGCAGAATTAATTATCGCACTCGAGTGTCCATCATCACCCTTCTGTGTAACTTTGACCTCATCACCCAAGGGTAAACTTATGACCGAAGTAATTCCACACACTTCGTTTTTACAAAGCTTTTTGCCAATAAATGCCCATGATTTGTCCCTCTTCTAGCCGACGCGTGGCCAAACTAGCCGGGCGGGAAGCTTGCGCGGTAAACAGCATGGTAGCGCGGGAACAGGCTCTTCGAGCCCACGTCTGGGGTGGGGTGTTGTCAAGCGTGCACTGGATTCTAGAATCCTCCGCTATGAACGCCGTGACAAGACGTGAAGATTACAGGCCGGCCGGCCCCCATTTATTACAGCGGCCATTTAACCTACCCTTGTGTCTCTTCAACCTTTCGATTGCGCCCCACCATTGCAAGAAGCACACCCACCACGACAAATTCTTAGAGGGTATCTTGCGCGGCTCCAATGGCACTCCGAGCGGCTGCCGACGACGAGCAGCAGTTCACCATGCGTGCCGTGGTGGACACCCACAGAAGGTTCATGGACCTCTCGGTGGTGTACACCAACGATCCGGTCTGGGAGGAGCACTCCATCCACATCATGGAGTTGTTGCTTGCCGAGGAGAAGTACAAGGTGGTCGGGTTCGACCTCGAGTACACCCGCGCTCGTGCCGGGTCTCGTCCCAAGGTCGATGTCGCCCAGATGTGCGTGCGCCACCACCTCCTCGTCTACCACTACTGCCTGGCCACAGGGCCTTGCGAGCATTTCGCCAGGTTTGTCAACAGCCCCCACTACATGTTCTCTACGGTGGACATCACCAACGATGTAAAGGCGCTCGAGAATTCGGGCATCGCCTGCCATAATCTTGTCGACATCCAGGGCCAATACAAGATCAGGGGCGGCAAGGAGCATGAGAAGGACTCACTGGTTCACCTCGCCGAGGCCATCATCGACCCCTACTACAGAGACATGAAGGGCAAGTGTCATTGCAACAATAAGTAGATGATTAGATCCTTGTTTCTCCTACTTTCTTTGGTGTGTGGAAATGTTATGTGTGCCGTCACTTGTGTAATTGTATGCTTAATTTGATTATGCAATGCTATATTTTTAAGTATATATGTTGATGCTCTGTAGACAGAGCGTAGATGTTGTGCGGACAAAGAAAATCACATCGCACATGGACTAAACAATGGAACCCGTCGGTGATGTTTTCATCAATCACTCACAATTGTGTACCAGCAATCGTTTGCTCACAACACACACACGGCTTGTTAGCAGTAATCGTCTGTGTTGTTATCGGTCTTCGCATACGTCTCCGATTACAGACCTGTTTGCCTCGTATCACACACATCTTGTTCATTTGAACCGTTTCTGTTCTCATGTCTCAACGCAAACAGTTCATCCGAGTGAACCGCATGTCGTATATCGCACACACCTTTGATCTGGCTGACTGTTTCTTTTGTGTTGCCTAATCACAAACAGTTCATCCGAGTGAACCGTATGTTGTGTATCGCACACGCCTTCATCTGGCTGCCCGTTTATTTTGTTCCTCCTCATCAAAAACAGTTCATTGAACTGAACCGTATGCCCTTCATTGCACACGCAACTAAAACTTGAACCATGTTTGATGCATCCATCATCACAAACGTTTTATACATTTCTGACGGTTTTCATATAGCACCGTTTGCGATTATTGCATCGCACACAATTTCTCGAAGGGTCTCTGATCGTAGTGTGGCGTTAGCAGCATCCTGCAGTAGTGCATGCCTACATTATATTGACGAACTGGAGCTAGTGCCGTATCGCCCTAGGTTATAACTGTCTCATGATGAATATCATCCAACAAGTCACCGATCCAATGCCTATGAATTTATCTTATATTGTTCTCGCTAAGTTACTACTGCTATCATCAATGTTACACTTCCTACAAAATTATTGCTATCACTGTTACTGTTACTATTGCTGTTGTCACTACTATCAAAACTATCATATTACTTTGCTACTGATCACTTTACTGCAGATAATTAATCTCCAGGTGTGGTTGAATTGACAACTCAGTTGGTAATACCTTCAAATATTCTTTGGCCCCCCTTGTGTTGAATCTATAAATTTGGGTTGAATACTCTACCCTCGAAAACTGTTGCGATCACCTATACTTGTGGGTTATCAAGACACTTTTCTGGCGCCGTTGCTAGGGAGCATAGCTATATTTGTTGAGTCACTTGGGATTATTATCAATTTATCACTATGAAGAATCTGAAGGATTCTAAGACTAAGATATTTCCCTCAAAGATGAGGGGAGGTAAGGAACTGCCATCCAGTTCTGCTTTAGATTCACCTTCTGTTATATGTAAACTTGCAACACCACCACACGTTATCAATTGTAATATGTCGCAAGTTATTGATGATGTTACTTCTACTATGAATGATGCTTATGATGATGCTAGTACCTTGCTTGATAATGATGATGTGCCACTTGGTGAATTTCTTGATGAACAAATTGCTAGAGTAATACAACATGATGTTGTTGAATCTGATGATGAGCTTGAAACTGAAACTCCTGAAACACCTACTAGAACTAGCCTTCCTAGATATGAATTGCCTAAGGTACCGGAAGGTTATGTTATGAATGAGGAGACAACTAGAGATATTCTTGCTTGTAAGTATAGAGATGATCTAGAGAAATTATTATGCAAGTATAAAGAAAAATCTCTGAATGCTAGAATGAAATATGATCCTAAGTTTGCTACTTCACCTATCTTTATTGATGATAAGGATTATGAATTCTTTGTCGAACCAGAGTTAATTACTCTGGTTGAATCTGATCCTTTCCATGGTTATGAAACTGAAACTGTTGTGGCACATCTTACTAAGTTGACTGGCATAGCCACCCTTTTTACTCATGATGAGATGACTCGCTATTACTTTATTCTCAAATTATTTATGTTCTCATTAAAGGGTGATGCTAAAGCTTGGTACAATACTCTTTCTCCTGGTTGTGTGCGTACTCCCCAGGATATGATTTATTACTTCTCTGAAAAATATTTCCCTGCTCATAAGAAACAAGCTACCTTATAGGAAATATTTTACTTTGTGCAAACTAAAGAAGAGAGTCTCCCACAAGCTTGGGGGAGGCTTTGCCAATTACTTAATGCTTTTCCTGATCATCCTCTTAAGAAAAATGAAATACTTGATATCTTCTATAATGGACTAACCGATGCTTCTAGGGACTTCCTAGATAGTTGTGCTAGTTGTGTTTTCAGGGAACGTACTATTGGACAAGCTGAGGAATTATTGAATAACATATTGAAAAATTATGATGATTGGACTCTTCCTGAACCACCGCATAAACCCGGTCCGAAGAAGAGGGGTATATTATATCTCAGTCCTGAAGATATGCAAGAGGCAAAGAAATCTATGAAGGAAAAAGGTATTAAAGTCGAGGATGTTAAAAATTTACCTCCTATTGAAGAAATACATGGGCTTCATACACCACCACTGCCTAAGGTGGTAGAGGTAAATTCTTTAATGAAGTTCAATTATAATGATAATCCTCACAATATGCATCCTAGCCAATGCCTTTATGAGTTTGAAAACTACATTAGAAAACAAGATCACTTCAATGCAAATGTTATGAAACAATTGAAATATAATTCTGATATGATTGCTCGCTTGAGTGACTTGTTATTTAGAATCTCAAATGATGTTAGAGGTGTTGGAAAACATGCTTCTATGGTTCAAACTCAGTTAGAACAAGGTTCTAAATCTCAAAGAGAGTTGCTTGATGAAATGAATAATAATATACATGACTTTGCTTTTAGAGTTGCAACTAGAGCAGGTAAAATGACTCAGGAACCACTTTATCCTGAGGGACACCCAAAAAGAATAGAACAAGAATCACAAAGAATTAACACTGATGCACCTAGTCCTTCTAGAAAGAAAAAGAAGAAGAAAAATGATAGGACTTTGCATGCTTCTAGTGAACCTGAAATAGAAAAACCTCCTGATAATGTTAATGGAACTTCTATCTCTGATGCTAAAACTCAGTCTGGTTATGAACACTCACCTAGTGATAATGAAAAAGATAATGATGAGGTTCATGAAGACACTCTACCAAATAATGAAAAAGAACCAGATAATGATGTTGAGATAGAACCACCTGTTGATCTTGATAACCCACAACCTAAAAATAAAAGATATGACAAAAGAGACTTCATTGCTAGAAAACACGGTAAAGAAAAAGAACCGTGGGTTCAAAAACCTATGCCTTTTCCATCCAAGTCAACTAAAAAGAAAGATGATGAAGAATTTGAACGCTTTGCTGAGATGTTGAGGCCAGTCTTTTTGCGTACTCGCTTGACTGATATCTTGAAAATGCCTCCTTATGCAAAGTATATGAAAGACATCATCACTAATAAGAGAAAAATAACAGAAGCTGAAATCTCCACCATGCTTGCTAATTATACTTTTAAAGATGGAGTACCTAAAAAACTTGGAGATCCGGGAATACCAATTATACCTTGCTCTATCAAAAAGAAATATGATAAAACTGCTTTGTGTGATTTAGGAGCTGGTGTTAGTGTTATGCCTTTCTCTTTATATAAAAGACTTGATTTGAATAAACTCACACCTACTAAAATATCTTTGTAAATGGCTGACAAATCAACTGCCATACCTATCGGTATTTGTGAGGATGTGCCCGTTGTTGTTGCTAATGTTACTATTTTGACTGACTTTGTTATACTTGAGATGCCCGAGGACGACAACATGTCGATTATCCTTGGTAGACCCTTCTGGAATATTGCAGGGGCTGTTATTGATTGCAATAAAAGCAAGGTCACTTTTCATATTAATGGTAATGAGCATACGTTGCACTTTCCGAAGAAACATTTCCAAGTGAATGGTATTAATGTTATTGAAAAATCCCCGACAATCACTATTGGAAGTTTTCAAATACCTCTACCTACTGTCAAAAAGAAATATGAAATGTTTATTGCTGGGGACATTCATATCCCCATGGAGGTAACTTAGTGATTTACGGAAGTTCTTCGGTTTCATGCTATTCGAAAGTGGTTGTTAATAAGACCTGATCAACCTTATTAATGGATCATTTTTGAGCGGTATGAAGTTGATGAATCTAGTCAGCACTACTTTCTGTCCCTACTTTTTATTCTCTGTTTTTATTAGTTAAATAAAATAAAATGCCATCTTTTTGTCTGTTTTCTGAATTTCCCGTGCAATAAAAAAATGACTCAAAAATAAAAGTTCTCAGAATGCTCTAAAAATTTAATATGATTTTTTCTGAATTTTTCTGAATTTTTGGAGCAAATAATATCATAGGGAGGTGCACGAGGTGGGCACAACCCACCTGGGCGCGCCAGGACCCCAGGCGCGCCCTGCTAGATTGTGGTCCCCACGTGCCCCCCTCACTTATCCCTTCATCCCACATCACCACTTACCTCCAGAAAAAAATCTCCATTGCTCTCTCTCCCGTGTTCTTGCTCTCAAACCCGCGGATTTCGATCTCTTTGCTCGAAGCTCCATTTCTGAAACTGTTTCGGGGGATTATTGCTTGGTATGTGACTCCACCATTTGTCCAATTAGTTTTTGTTTTAGTGGTTTATATTTTGAATAATTAGCTACTCTTGGTGCTGCTGTAAATGAGCTTGCATGTTGAATTCTTAGTGTTCTAAGTAGTTTGAATGCTTGCTATGGCCTCTATGTATCCCTATGAGTAGTTGTTATCAATTTTGTTGAGAAAAATTTGTGGGCTAATAAATTTTAGAATTTTTGTTCATAGGAAAACCATGAATATCTTTAGGAAGTTTGGCTCTAAGAAGAACTCCAAGGGTGTTATTGGGGAGTCATCTGACAGTGATCTCCATCCTCGGAGGTTGGCGGAAGTACGGCCATGTGAATGGCCGCACACCCCGTTCCTGGAAGAGGTTGGAATCCTTCAGGAGTTCACACAATATGCTGCTAATGACGGCCTCACTGACTTCATCGCAGATGAGTGTGAAAAGCACCAAATCCTCACAAACATCTTTGTTCAAAGTTTTACTTTCTTTCCTAGGAATAATCCTCCTGAAGTGAACTTTGATTTATATGCTGAAAACCATCAGATACCACTTACTGATTTTTGTGACTTATGCATGATACCTTCTAATGGGAGCTTAGCCGAGCCTAGGCCAGCTGGGTTTGAGGCCTTTTATCGCACCTTGACAGTGGGAGATGAGAGAGGGGTGTCAGTTATCACTACCGTTGGCTTGCATTTTCCTGCTGTTCATTACTTTGCTCTTTTCATTGCAAAATGCTTGCTTGCTAGAGAGAAGGTGGGTGCATTCAGACCTTGCTGTTTTACGTCGTGCATTGGAGGGTGACAACACTTATAGCTTGGGAGCTATTGTGGCTCGTCGCCTCCACATTAATAAGTCCAAGGGTAAAATACATGGTGGGAGTTTTGCTACTCGTTTGGCAGCTCACTTTAATGTTGAAATACGCCATCATGATTACCTTCTGACCAAAGTTTATCTAGACCGCACAGCCATGGATCACCATCATTTCACTGATAAAGAATCTCCTGACATCCCTATTCATATTACCTGGTTTTTAGCATTGAAACGAGTGGTGTTATTCCATTACCTGCTCCTGCTTTGTTTGATTCTGTTGCCATGGGTGGATATAGGATTATGCCTGCGGACATCATCACCTACCAGAATGCTCAGGTTGCTGCGGTGTTGGGGAATGTAGTATTTCAAAAAAATTCCTATGATCACGCAAGATCTATCTAGGAGAAGCATAGCAACGAGCGGGGAGAGTGTGTCCACATACCCTCGTAGACCAAAAGCGGAAGCCTTTATCAATGTTGTTGATGTAGTCATACGTCTTCACGATCCGACTGATCTTAGCACCGAATTTACGGCACCTCCGTGTTCAGCACACATTCAGCTCGATGAGGTCCCCCGTACTCTTGATCCAGTTGAGGCCGAGGGAGAGTTCCATCAGCATGACGGCGTGGTGACGGTGATGATGAAGTTACCGGCGCAGGGCTTCGCCTAAGCACTACGGCCATATGACCGAGGTGTGTTTCTGTGGAGGGGGGCGCCGCACATGGCTAGGAACAATTGATGTGTGTTCTAGGGGTGCCCTCCCCACGTATATAAAGGAGGGAGAGGGAGGGAGGTAGCCTAGGGTGCACCCAAGTAGGAGGAATCCTACTTGGGCCCCTAGTCCAATTCACCCCCCTACCATATTTGGACACGGGGGAAAGGAAGGAGGGGGGAGGGGAAGGAAGTAGGAGTCCTACTTCATACTTTCCTTATCCTCCTCTCCTTTCCCTTTCGCCCCACGTGGCTGGCCCTATAGGGGGCGCACCAGCCCCTTGTGGGCTGGTGTGTTCCCTTACTTGGCCCATTAAGCCCATATCTTTGCCGGGGGTTGCCCGGAACCCCTTCCGGTGACCCGGTATCACCCAGAACACTTTCGGTGTCCAAATACCATCGTCCTATATATGAATCTTTACCTCTAAGCCATTTCGAGACTCCTCGTCATGTCCGTGATCTCATCCGGGACTCCGAACAAACTTCGGTCATCAAATCACATAACTCATAATAGAAATCATCATCGAACGTTAAGCGTGCGGACCGTACTGGTTCGAGAACTATGTAGACATGACCGAGACACATCTTCGGTCAATAACCAATAGCGGAACCTTGATGCTCATATTGGTTCCTACATATTCCACGAAGATCTTTATCGGTCATACCGCATAACAACATACGTTGTTCCCTTTGTCATCGGTATGTTACTTGCCCGAGATTCGATCGTCGGTATCATCATACCTAGTTCAATCTTGTTACCGGCAAGTCTCTTTACTCGTTCCGTAATGCATCATCCTATGACTAACTCATTAGTCACATTGCTTGCAAGGCTTATAGTGATGTGCATTACCGAGAGGGCCCAGAGATACCTCTCCGATACACGGAGTGACAAATCCTAATCTCGATCTATGCCAACCCAACAAACACCTTCGGAGACACCTGTAGAGCATCTTTATAATCACCCACTTACGTTGTGACGTTTGATAGCACACAAGGTGTTCTTCCGATATTCGGGAGTTGCATAATCTCATAGTCAGAGGAACATGTATAAGTCATGATGAAAGCAATAGCAATAAAACTAAACGATCATTATGCTAAGCTGACGGATGGGTCTTGTCCATCACATCATTCTCCTAATGATGTGATCCCGTTCATCAAATGGCAACACATGTCTATGGTCAGGAAACTTAACCATCTTTGATTAACGAGCTAGTCAAGTAGAGGCATACTAGGGACACTGTTTTGTCTATGTATTCACACATGTACTAAGTTTCTGGTTAATACAATTCTAGCATGAATAATAAACATTTATCATGATAAAGGAAATATAAATAACAACTTTATTATTGCCTCTAGGGCATATTTCCTTCAGTCTCCCACTTGCACTAGAGTCAATAATCTAGTTCACATCGCCATGTGATTTAACACCAATAGTTCACATCACCATGTGATTAGTTCACATCGCCATGTGACTAATACCCAAAGGGTTTTACTAGAGTCAATAATCTAGTTCACGTCACTATGTGATTAACACCCAAAGAGTACTAAGGTGTGATCATGTTTTGCTTGTGAGAGAAGCTTAGTCAATCGGTCTGTCACGTTTAGAGCCGTATGTATTTTGCAAATTTTTCTATGTCTACAATGCTCTGCATGGAGCTACTCTAGCTAATTGCTCCCACTTTGAATATGTATCCAGATTGATATTCGGAGTCATTCGGATCGGTGTAAAAGCTTGCATCGACGCAACTCTTTACGACAAACTCTTTATCACCTCCATAACGGAGAAATATCTCCTTAGTCTTCTAAGGATAATTTTGACCGATGTCCAGTGATCCACTCCTGGATCAATATCGTGCCCCCTTGCCAAATTCATGGCAAGGTACACAATAGGTTTGGTACACAGCATAGCATACTTTATAGAACCTATGGATGAGGCATAGGGAATGACTTTCATTCTCTTTCTATTTTCTGCCATGGTCGTGTTTTGAGTTTTACTCAACTTTACAACTTGCAATACAGGCAAGAACTCCTTTGACTGTTCCATTTTGAACTACTTCAAAATCTTTTCAAGGTATGTACTCATAGAAAAATCTTATCAAGCGTCTTGATCTATCTCTATAGATCTTCATACCCAATATGTAAGCAGCTTAACCAAGGTCTTTCTTTGAAAAAACTCCTTTCAAACACTCCTTTATGCTTTCCAGAAAATTCTACATCATTTCCGATCAACAATATGTCATTCACATATACTTATCAGAAAGGATGTAGTGCTTCGACTCACTTTCTTGTAAATACAGGCTTCACCTCAAGTCTGTATAAAACTATATGCATTGATCAACCCATCAAAGCATATATTCCAACTCCGAGATGCTTGCACCAGTCCATAGATGGATCGTTGGAGCTTGCACATTTTGTTAGCACCTTTAGGATTGACAAAACCTTCTGGTTGTATCATATACAACTCATCTTTATTAAATCTATTAAGGAATGCGATCCATTTGTCAGATTTCATAAAATATGGCAAGTGCTAACATGATTCGGACAGACTTTAAGCATCGATACGAGTGAGAAAATCTCATCGTAGTCAACACCTTGAACTTGTCAAAAACCCTTTTTGACAAGTCAAGCTTTGTAGATAGTAACACTACTATCAGCGTCTGTCTTCCTCTTGAAGATCCATTTATTCTCAATGGCTTGCCGATCATCGGGCAAGTCCACCAAAGTCCACACTTTGTTCTTATACATGGATTATATCTCAGATTTCATGGCCTCAAGCCATCTGTCGGAATCTGGGCTCATCGTCTCTTCCTCATAGTTCGTAGGTTCATCATGGTCTAGTAACATGACTTCCAGAACGGGATTACCATACCACTCTGGTGTGGATCGTACTTTGGTTGACCTACGAGGTTTGGTAGTAACTTGATCTGAAGTTTCATGATCATCATCATTAACTTCCTCACTAATTGGTGTAGGCGTCACTTGAACTGATTTTTGTGATGAACCATTTTCCAATTCGAGAGAAGGTACAACTACCTCTTCAAGTTCTACTTTCCTCCCAGTCACTTCTTTCGAGAGAAACTCCTTCTCTAGAAAGGATCCACTCTTAGCAACAAAGATCTTGCCTTCGGATCTGTGATAGAAGGTGTACCCAACAGTTTCTTTTGGGTATCCTATGAAGACACACGTCTCCGATTTGGGTTTGAACTTATCAGGCTGAAACTTTTTCACATAAGCATCGCAACCCCAAACTTTAAGAAACGACAACTTAGGTTTCTTGCTAAACCATAGTTCATATGGTGTCGTCTCAACGAATTTTTAGACGGTGCCCTATTTAACGTGAATGCAGTTATCTCTAATGCATAACTCCAAAACGATAGTGGTAAATCGGTAAGAGACATCATAGATCGCACCATATCTAATAAAGTACGGTTACAACATTCGGACACACCATTACGTTGTGGTGTTCCAGGTGGCGTGAGTTGCGAAACTATTCCACATTGTTTCAAATGAAGGCCAAACTCGTAACCCAAATATTCGCCTCCGCGATCAGATCATAGAAACTTTATTTTCTTGTTACGATGATTCTCAACTTCACTCTGAAATTCTTTGAACTTTTCAAATGTTTCAGACTTGTGTTTCATTAAGTAGATATACCCATATCTGCTCAAATCATTTGTGAAGGTCAGAAAATAACGATACCCGCCGCGAGCCTCAACAATCATCGGACCACATACATTGGTATGTATTATTTCCAATAAGTCAGTGGCTCGCTCCATTGTTCCGGAGAACAGGGTCTTAGTCATCTTGCCCATGAGGCATGGTTCGCAAGCATCAAGTGATTCCAAAAGCCCACCAGCATGGAGTTTCTTCATGCGCTTTACACCAATATGACCTAAACGGTAGTGCCACAAATAAGTTGCACTATCATTATTAACCTTGCATCTTTTAGATTCAATATTATGAATATGTGTATCACTACAATCGAGATTCAGTAAACCATTCACCTTGGGTATATGACCACAGAAGGTTTTATTCATGTAAACAGAATAACAATTATTCTTTAACTTAAATGAATAACCGTATTGCAATAAACATGATCCAATCATATTATGCTCAACGCAAACACCAAATAACATTTATTTTAGGTTCAACACTAATCCCGAAGGTAAAGGGAGTGTGCGATGGTGATCTTATCAACCTTGGAATCACTTCCAACACACATCGTCACCTTGCTCTCAACTAGTCTCTATTCGTTTTATAACTCCTGTTTCAAGTTACTAATCATAGCAACTGAACCAGTATCAAATACCCTGGGGTTGCTATAAACACTGGTAAACTACACATCAATAGCATGTATATCAAATATACCTTTGTTCACTTTGCCATCCTTCTTATCCGCCAAGTATTTGGGGCAGTTCCGCTTCCAATGACTATTTCCTTTGTAGTAGAAGCACTTAGTTTCAGGCTTGGGTCTAGCTTTGGGCTTCTTCATGGGAGAGGCAACTTGCTTGTCATTCTTCTTGAAGTTCCCTTTCTTTCCCTTGCTCTTTTACTTGAAACTAGTGGTCTTGCCAACCATCAACACTTGATACTTTTCTTGATTTCTACCTTCGCCGATTTCAGCATCGCGAAGAGCTCGGGAATCGTTTTCGTCATCCCTTGCATATTATAGTTCATCATGAAGTTCTAGTAACTTGGTGACAGTGACTAGAGAACTTTGTCAATCGCTATATTATATGGAAGATTAACTCCCACTTGATTCAAGTGATTGTAGTACTCAGACATTCTGAGCACATGCTCACCGGTTGAGCTATTCTCCTCCATCTTGTAGGCAAAAATACTTGTCAGAGGTCTGATACCTCTCGACTCGGGCACGAGTCTGAAATACCAATTTCAACTCTTGGAACATCTCATATGCTCCATGGCGTTTCAAAACATTTTTGAAGTCCCGCTTCTAAGCCGTAAAGCATGGTGCACTAAACTATCAAGTAGTCATCATACCGAGCTTGTCAAACGTTCATAACGCCTGCATTTGCTCCTGCAATAGTTCTGTCACTTAGCGGAGCATCAAGGACATAATTCTTATGTGCACCAATGAGGATAATCCTCAGATCACGGACCTAGTCCGCATCATTGCTACTATCAACTTTCAACTTAGTTTTCTCTAGGAACATATCATAAATATAAACGGGGAGCTACATCGCAAGCTATTGATCTACAACATAGATATGCAAATACTATCAGGACTAAGTTCATGATAAATTAAAGTTCAATTAATCATATTACTAAATAACTCCCACTTAGATAGACACCCATCTAGTCATCTAAATGATCACGTGATCCATATCAACTAAACCATGTCCGATCATCACGTGAGATGGAGTAGTTTTCAATGGTGAACATCTCTATGTTGATCATATCTACTATATGATTCACGTTCAATCTTTCAATCTCAGTGTTCCGAGGCCATATCTGCATATGCTAGGCTTGTTAAGTTTAACCCGAGTATTCTGCACGTGCAAAACTGGCTTGCACCCGTTGTATGTGAACATAGAGCTTATCACAGCCGGTCATCACGTGGTGTCTCGGCACGATGAACTGTCGCAACGGTGCATACTCAGGGAGAACACTTATACCTTGAAATTTAGTGAGGGATCATCTTATAATGCTACCGCCGTACTAAGCAAAATAAGATGCATAAAAGATAAACATCACATGCAATCAAAATATGTGACATGATATGGCCATCATCATCTTGTGCCTTTGATCTCCATCTCCAAAGCACTGTCATGATCTCTATCGTCAACGGCATGACACCATGATCTCCATCATCTTGATCTCTATCAACGTGTCGTCACATGGTCATCTCGCCAAAGATTGCTTTTGCAACTACTGCTATCGCATAGCGATAAAGTAAAAGCAATTATATGGCGCTTGCATCTTATGCAATAAGGAGACTGAAAGGATCGAGATGGACCTAGAGGGGGGTGAATAGGTACAATAACAAATTTTAATTGTTACTTAGCAATTTTAGGCACTAATGCGGAATATGAGAGTGAGCCTAACAATTGCAAGAGTAGTACTGAGTGCTAACCACGATAAACGAGTAACACAAGTAT
Organism: Triticum aestivum; assembly: GCF_018294505.1. NCBI lineage: Eukaryota > Viridiplantae > Streptophyta > Magnoliopsida > Poales > Poaceae > Triticum > Triticum aestivum. Next base: position 290,207,977 of record NC_057796.1, read on the forward strand.
GTAAGTAAACAAGCACAATATGATATAAGTAAGTGCTAAGAGACAAGTGACCACAAGTAGAGAGTTAGGGTTAGGAATAACCACAACTCCGGGAGATGAGGATGTATGCCGATGTTCACTTCCTTGGAGGGAAGCTACGTCACCGTTAGAGAGGTGGATGTTACCACGAAGGCACACCAACGCCACGAAGGCTCACCCTATTCTCCCTTTGAGACAACACCACGAAGGCGCTTCTCAACCACTAGTGGTAGACCTTGGGGTGGTCTCCAAACCCTCACAAACTTTTCCGGGGGTAATCACAAAGGTCGATTCCTCTCCAAAAGACTCCTACCGCCTAGGAGTCTCCAACCTCCAAGAGTAACAAGATCGATGGGGAAATGCTCAAGATTTGCTCAAATCACGAATTCCTTGGGTGCAAAGAAGGGGAAGAGGTGGATCTATCACTTGATCGGACAACTTCTCTCCAAAGCTCTCAAATCCCTTGGGGATCTAAGCTTTGATGTGGAGGAATGAGAGAGAGAGAGAGTGAGAGGTGTTCTAGGGTTTGTTCAAAGTGAGTGGTCAACCCTCTCCTGTGTAGAAGAAGGGCTATATATAGTGTGAGCACAAATATGGCCGTTGTAGTGCAAGTGAACGGGCAGCCCGGACATCCGGGCTAGGGCCCGGACATCCGGTGACACAGGGAGGCCCGGACATCCGGGTGAAGCCCGGACATCCGGCAGCAACGTGCAAACCTACTGGAGTCAGGATGACAGGGAGCTGGACATCCGGGGAAAACACCGGACATCCGGCATGGCTGGGAGACCCGGACATCCGGGGTGCAGCCCGGACATCCGGCAACAACGTGCAAACCTACTGGAGTTGGGATGACAGGGAGCCGGACATCCGGGGAAAACACCGGACATCCGGCGTGGCTGGGAGACCCGGACATCCGGGGTGCAGCCCGGACATCCGGCAACAACGTGCAAACCTACTGGAGTCGGGATGACAGAGAGCCGGACATCCGGGGAAAACAACGGACATCCGGCGTGGCTGGGAGACCCGGACATCCGGGGTGCAGCCCGGACATCCGGCATGGGAGCAAACAGAACATGTGCACAGAGTATTTTTGTGTGACCCTAAGTTTTTACTGAAGCAAGGAATTATTGTAACTTGAGCAAGTCTTTAACTAACCCTACCAATCCCCTCTTAATAGTGCGGGATCCTATACTCAAGAAACCAAATATCAAATCAATTTTTATGCTTCATCCTTGAGTAAAATCACTTGTATGCCCTTGATCCACACACACTTCGATGAGCCGGGGACTAACACCTGAGATTTACTTAACAACCATTGTTAGTCCCCTACATGCATATTGTCATCAACATCAAAACATAATGTAAGGTCATGATTGCACTTTGAATCTCCCCCTTTTTGTTTGTTGATGACAATTACACATGTAGTATCACAGTTGTAATAAATAGTCTTATCATTGACAAATATGAGAGCAAGAGTACAAAGTAACTTGATGTTTCTATTTGTATTTGGCTCCCCCTCATTTTGAGCAAGAGATGAATATGTTAACACATGGACAAAACAAAATCCATACCCACAAGGTAAACAACATAGACTCACATGATCAAGATAATAAGATAACAACATAGTCTCAATTAGTCTCACTTGATCAAGACAATAGCATAGGTAGCAACATAACAAGTTCATAGGTTCAAATACTAGTAGGGCTAACACAAATAGCTAATACATCAAGTATGACCACATTAAGATACTACTTCTCCCCCTTTGACAGCAACAAGTAAAAAGGGGCGAAGAACTAAACGGACTTGGTCACTCCTGGCGGATGTCATCATCATCAACAAAGAACTCAGGATACTCAGCGCGAGACGGGAAACCGAAGGTGGAAGTGGATGGAGCCGCGGGAATAGGATCATCCTCACTCACGGGGCTCCCACGGTCACGGAGGTGCTGCTTGAGCTAATTCTTGGAGATGATGAGGCGCTTCTGAACATCATGATTCTGCTGACAGCTGAAGGTGATTGCTTTCATGATAGCAGACTGAGCCTTGCCGAAGAACGAGGCAAGGCGTCCACGAGGCGCAGACGAGGAAGATGGAACAGAGGAACCACTGGGCTAAGTAGGAGCAGCTGTCTTCCCACCGGCAGACCTCCCAGGCTGAGTAGAAGCAGAAACCACGTCGCGCATATGAGGAGGAGGCTTCCAAATGGAATGCACAGCAGTCTTAACCACCTCAAAGGGAGCAGTGTGATCAATCAGAGCCTGAATAAATGGAGCATGAGGGAACTGGCGTGTCTGAATGAAAGTGCAAAGACGGATCTCATGCCAAATAAAATTTGTTGTGTCCAGAGGCTCAGTGGGATGGTCATGCATACAAACCATCAAGTCAATGCAATAGTTGCGAGCCCTCGAGCGATCTCCCTTCTTGGGGTAGAGAGTGCGAAGCACACACTGATAGAGGATGTAGTAAGGAGCACGTAAGATGGATACCTCATTGACTGGATATCCAAGCTCTTCCTTAGTGAGCTGAGAGGGAGGTTTAACAAGTGGCAAGCAAGCATCAATTCCTTTGGGTTTGTGCTCTGGATCCATACTGTGGATGCGATGGCCAACACCGGAGAGACCCAAAATCTGAACAAACCTGTCATAGGTGATCGTCAGTGTAGTGTCATCGGTCCTCCAGGTGAGAGTGTTGTCCGGACCAAAGAAACAGGTGGCATAGAACTGTAAAATGGCAGCTTCATTCCAGTCACACCTGAAGGTCATTGCAGGACCAAGAGTCATATCATCAATGATCTTGACCGGATCGTGAGGGAAAGAGGCAGGATTGGCACGCAGAAAGTTGAGATCCAAGGATGAGTGAGGAGCAAGTCCACGCCCATGGACGAAACTGGAATAGAGATCCTGCTGCATACGAGTCCGGAACCGAGGATCTTCGGCATCAGCCACCATCTCATATTGATTGACATCCCGACGAAACTGAAGATATTGCCCCGCCCCCACAGTTGTGAAGTCGTGAGTGGGGCGACCTCCACTGTCAGGAAGCTCCATGGAGATGCGACGACCAGGGACAATGGGCAGTAGAACCACGAACTTGAGGCACCGGCGACCTCCTAGTACTGGGCTTGGACTGTCCAACAGACTGTCTTGGTGCACTGTTGTGACACCCCAAAATTTTGACCTTGTTTTATTTATTAAAAATTTTGCCAGGAAATAAAACTTTTCCATTTGTCAAGATTTACCCTTTTGTTATTGTGGATTTTTACTTCAAGTGGAAAACTTTCAAAAGGTATTGTTGGACTTGAATACTCTCTATGATAAAACAATTCTTTATCAGTGGATTTAAATTGCAAGATTTGTTTCCTCAGAGCTTTATTCTTTTAAAATGATTTCTTTTGAATTTGGAGCCTGTTTTGCACTACAACCATTTGACAAATGCATTTAAAATTTCCACCAAAATTTGGGGATGTCATGTGATGTTTCCACATCACTTTTATAAAAAAATACCTTTTGGCCATTGGAGATTTTGAGCTCTGCACCAACTTTTCCAATCTGGTCCAGTAGGCACATTTGCACTACAACCTATTTAAATATTTCTTTAAAAATTCTTCCAAGTGTCTGGAGATGTCAGTGGATGCATACAATTCAACCCTATGCAAAAACCCAGTGATGTTCTTTGAAAAATTTGAGTAAAACAACCTCTTTTTCATTCTGGTCCAGTTTGGTGATTTGAACTGCAACCTTATTTTATTTTGCTCTAGTGACCCTGAGCTTTTTCCTACTTGTAGCCCTCCCTTCAAAACCCTTAAGTCCAGGAGAGTGGACTCATTGGAGGATTTTAAGTGCATGCAATAAATCCTTTTTCTTTCTGTCCGAAACTGGAGTTTTGCAAAACTTGCTCTAACAAGTTTCTGGTTTTGCCCATATGATCTTGCCTTCACCATCCACACCTAAAGAGACCCTGATCTGGAGATTTTTGCCACTCCAAGAGTTGCCTAAGTGCACATGGCATTCTGTCGAGCACTTGGTGTGCACAGTCAGTTTTGGGCATGTTTCCTAGTTTGCACTGTGAACTTGCTCCAATGACCCAGCAACCTTGTCCACTGAACTCCTAGCTGTCTCTATCCTAGTCCTGTTAATTACCAGCCCCACCCTCGCGTGCTAGACCGCCCTGGCATTTCGTCGAGCAGGATCCGTGCGTGCTCTGGGCGCGCCCAGAGCGCACGTTTTGCATGCGCGCGCACTGAGCCGCCGCGCCGCACCGCCGCACTCGACGCGACCCGTCCCTGGCCCCTGCTCCACCGCTGAACCGCACACTAGCTCGCCCCCTCTCCACGCCATCTCTGGCGCCCTGCAGCGCCGCTAGCAGCGCTTTTGGCGGCACGCCGGCGTCAGCAGCAAGCCTCTGCCATGGTCGGCGCCACCCAAACCACACTAGCGCGCCAGCTGCCCCCATGAACAGCTCAGTCTTATCCCGAAGCTCGTCGGCACGCGCTCGTCGCCGCCACGTCGCCCTGCAGCTATAGCACGGCTGTCGCCGGCGATCTTATCCTCAGCCGCCGCGGTCCAACCTCGAGCGCCTATTTAAGGGATCCCCGAGCTCGTTCAAGACCTCAGGCAACCTCAGACTTTCCTCCTAGCGCTCCCCAAGCAGTGGATCGACCCGTAGTGGCCATCTTCCTCATCTCCGGCCAGTGCGGCCGCCGCTAAGCTCCGGTGCGATACGTCGCGGCCAGCCACTCCCCCGCCCAACCGACACCACCAGTAACTTCCCCTTGTCCTTGCGGAGCTGCCCAACTACCCAACCTCGATCGGAGACCACCGGACCCCAGAAACCACTTCACCACCGCAGCCCCCTCCGCCGCGGAGCTCGCCGCCAGCGATTTCTTCCACCACCAAGAGGACCGCCTCGGTCTGGCCGGTCCATCCCCGCCCTCATATGCCCTCGAGGAGCCGCCGCTCGTCGCCGGCGATCGCCGGAGCCCCGCTCCCGTCGGGCAGAGAAGAGGAGGGAGAGGGAGGAACGGTCAAACCTGACCAGTGGGCCCTCTGGACCCACTGTCAGTGACCCGCGCGCCGTCTCCTCTGTTTAAGTGAAAGCGTATACCCACGGAGTACGTCTCCCCTACCCAAAAGCGTATTCCCCTCGAACCGTTTTCCTTTTTCTGGTTTTATTAAAACAAAGTTTTGACCAGACTTTGACCAGCTATAACTTTTAAAATAAAACTCCAAATGAGTTGATTCTTTTTCCTACCTCTCTCAAATTCCACCTAGTTTATTTTAAGATTTATTTCAAAAATATTTGAGACAACCTTTTGTACTGTGTTTGAAATATGTGTTGTTTGGATATTTCTCAAAATAGGATTTTTGGAGAAAAGGGAAAGCTTCCAAAAAGTGCATCCCTTGCATACTCTTGAAGGCAACCATTTCTGAACTCTGGCATAATATTTTGTTGTGGTGTTCTGATACGATTACAACACCATTTGGCTTGGAGTATGCGTTATCTTTATGTAACGATAAAGTCTCGTGCATGAGTGCTTTTTGGAGATATTTTGTGGTCAGCAATGGATACGCTAGTGATTTGGATCATCCTCGTGAGCTCCTCATGCATACCGGAAGGAAGCCGGGAAAGTCGTGGTCTTGGGTAGACACGAGCTTGTCCCTAGTCCCTCGTCGAGACGAGTATGTCCGGTATGGCATGGTGAGGCTTGATGAGTGGTGATTTATTCCACTAATGGTAATATTGTTGGAGGATACTTGTACCACCTGAGTCGGTCGTAGATCGAGTTTTGATCAGTAACTTTCTTATTTGTTGGTACTACCACTTGTCCCTGTCGCAGACGGGGTATGGTTCAGTAAGTTGTCAACCCCTTACCAAAGCACACACCGTACAGAGAGGCCATAGTGGAAGATACCGGAGGCCTCCGGTAGGCATGCCACTTGGTCCGGGGGCATGGGTGTTTCCGGTTGGGACCGAGAGGGGGGGCACCCCTTAGAGCGCGCGAATATAAATTTGATCCCATGCTACGTCGAGGTTGTAGCCTCCCCACTTAGAGTTTTGCTTGGCAGGTGTCGTGGGTGGTTCCAGGCACCGGTGAGTTAAGCTGGTGTGTGCAGGTCAGGCGTGTTTTCAATTAAAAGGCCGTAGGCGGAATTAGTCCCGATGGACTAAATAAATCCGTTACTCGTGGGAAAATAGTACTCCCTCTGCAGAGGATATATCCTGTTGGATAGGCATGTTCATAGGTAAGGACCACAGTCTGAGTGGAATCTAGTAACGGTATTCGGATGGAGAACGAATTAGCTAGAACTCAGTGACGGTTTTCGGATGGAGACACGGCTAACTGGATCATAGTAACGGTATTTGGATGGAGAACGAATTTGCTAGAACTCGGTGACGGTCTTCGGATGGAGAAACGGCTAGACTAGATTTTTGTTTATGACCTGTGAAATCTGAGGATCATGTTTTAATTTTGTTAATTATTATGGACTAACCATTTACATTATGTATGGTATTGAGTATCCCTGGGATGGTTCTACCTCCTGGATATTCACTGTGATTATTCTTTTATAAGCCCTTTCTGTGGTGTCGGTCAGACGCCCGACTGCGGCATGCTTGTGTGTTTATTTATCCTTTATAAGCCCTTTATGTGGTGTCGCTCAGACGCCCGACTGTGGCATACTTGTTGTTTATTTACCTCTCATAAGCCCTTTCTGTGGTGTCGCTCAGACGCCCGATTGCGGCATCGTTAATTTATTTGCAACCTTTCGAGGAGTCATTTTAGACACTCGCTCAGTGCATTTCTTTTACTTCCGTATTGCACGTCCATATCTTTCTCTGCACGCGTGCATCACAGATTTTTTTTGTTTACTTCATGGCAGACTTATCATCATAAATGTTTTGGAGTATGATTATCTCCTGTCATATTATACCCGTGTTCTTAATGTTTGCGAGTACATTCAAACGTACTCACTGGCTTGTCCCTGGCTATTGTCTTGGCCAGATTTTCGCGCATGGAGATAAGCATCGCGGTGACAGCCTCGGAACCTACGTATTGACGATAGCAGCCTCGCGAAGATAGGAGTTATCCTGGTCAGCTGTTCTTGTGGGAAATGGATTCCCATAGACGCAGATGTACCCAACCGCTTCCGCCCTCAACCATTAGAAACCAAGTGTCGTACTCCTAGGCCACAATGGTCTTGTACTACATATTTTTGTACCTTGCTTGGAATTCTTGTATCAAGTTGGTGCCTCATCAGCTAACAGTAATCCTGGGGCTGGTGAGCACAAAGGCCGTTTTCTGGGAAATTTTATCCCGAAAATCCGGTCGTGACAGACTTGGTATCAGAGTCAGGCTGACCATTGGCTAATCCTATCTTAGCCAGGTCAATAAACCTAGGTTAACCAAACCACTAGACCTTAGCCTAACCCCGGTCAAGCTTCCCGCGTAAGATAGCTACACAGTGACCCGACGCCTTTCGGCGGACGGTGCCCAACCTATCAGCCTAGCCCGTCGATCACGCGCCAGTGACCGACACCCAACCCGTCTCTATCGCAAGCGTGCGGAGGAAGACTCCGTCCCCTTTCTCTATAAAAAGGGCACGCTAGCCTCAACACAGCACAGCACAGCCTCTTCCCCCAAAACCAAGCCACGATGCCTGGTCCCATTGTTCACAATGAGACCACCGCAACCAACCTTGGAGGTTTTGTGACCGTACTCGCAAACCTCACCCGCCGAGCCTATGCGTTAGAGGAGCCTCCTGAATATGTTGTGTACCAGGGGCCCATGTACGGTGAGAGCCGTCAGTACTGGGCCACTGTGCACATCTACGGTAGGGGTCTGTCGCCAGAACGCCCCTACAGGTTCACTGGAAGGACAACTTCCTTTGAGCCACAAGCCATCCAACTGGCAGCCCGAGAAGCTATAGTTCAACTCCGGCACTTGTCGCCCAGAGTTAACTGTCGTTCGTTCTACTACTACCCTAGTCGTGACGGGTATGGAAGGCCGCCCCAGGTTGCCAACGGATATCACGAGACGGATCCGGCACTATTGCATCTGGTGCGCTATGTAAGCGCACTAGAGCAACTGTTCGATCAGGTCACCCTCGATCTGATCGCAGCTCGTGGAGAACTGGTTCGCCGAGCCCTGGCGAGAAGAGACGCGGAGCCCGACACCGACAACCCAGTCGTGCTGTTCGGACAACCGATCGATCCCTTGAGGTCTGCGCCAGCCATCAACCAGAGTGCTTTGGTGACCCTAGAAGCGCTTCATCGCCTTTTGGGAACCCATTCCAACGGGATTGTGGCCAACAACCCCCGCGATGGTCATCACCACTACCCCGACCCTGCAGCCCCTCAACCTCAGCCGGCAAATACTGACGGAGAAACCCGTGGAGAAACCTCGGCACCCGCCAGGCCAGCCCACTTAGACATTAACGAAGTAGACTAAGTCGCTCGAGTTGTATCGAGCCTTAGTTTTCCCATGCTTTGTAATGGTGTGATCTTGTATCGCTTTTATTACCTGCTGTCTGCTTGAGCGCCCTTATTTTCGAGTAGTAGCTATGCATATGTACGTTAGCGTACAGTTGCCTTTTTTTTAAATTTCGGGCGCAGCTACCAAGACCAACCCCGACGGCACCCACAGTAATGCGTCACATTTATGTGATATGTATATCTGTGGCTTTGACCCGAGAACAGGATCGACAACCAGTTACCCTTCACCCCGGTAGATAACCCAGCCCCGGTGCTATATAAAGGCCACTTCGTGACCTTGCCAAGTGCCCCTCACTATTGTGCGCAGCACTCACAGCCATTCCTTTGCCATGCCGACCCCCAGTATTTATCTGAGAACCCCAGACGCAACCCCAGGCAGTTTTGTCAAATTATTGTGGGACTTTACCTGCAGTACCATGAGTGCCACCCGTCCACCCCAGTACGAGTTGCTCAAATCGAGGATCACCCCTTCCACCTCGAAATATTGGGCAGTGGTGCACATCCCTCCCGCATACCCAAACCAAGACCCAACGGAGTCTCCTTCGTGGGGAAATCCATGCCGACTCCGCATATGGCCATAGAAGCTGCTGCGTACGAAGCGCTCGCTCGTCTTCGATTCGCGGTACCCTATGCCAGCGAGCGAGGATACTATTATTTTCCGAGTCATGCAGCACCCGGAGAAGTTGCATCTTTTCCCGGTGGACGAATTGAGAGAGATCCAGTACTGGCCAACCTTGCCCAGTACGTTATCGCTCAGGAGCGTTTAACTCAGCGGGTAATGGGTTATCTCCAGAGCCTCGCTGATTTAAATCCTCGGATCGCTATTGGCAGACCACTGAGGCCTGACCAGGAGAGGCGCATTCATCGACTGGTCAACCCGCTTCCCCCGATAGAAGAGGAGTGTGCCCCAGTACCAGAGGCGTTTTCTCAGGACCCTGTCCTTTTGCCGTTTTCCGTGTAAACGCCTCCACTGTATTTATTATCCCAGTATTTTGTTTATGTGTTGTAGCGTGTTCGTGGTTCCCAAATTTTGTGTGATGGATCCGATTCTCTTTAGTTCCAGTTATGTGAGCAGTTTTACTGCTGTTAGTTTTGTTTTAATTATTTTTCTCTCACAACATGTTTTTGAGGAGATTTCTTTCCCCGAGTCACTGCTGCGTATATATTTTCACGACATAGATTTTTATTCGCGCAGCACCGTAACAGCAGACTCACAGCAGCAACCACTCGACCTCGAGCACTATTACAAATCCTTGAGCACATTTTTGCGCCTAACTGGTCACACACGAGGGCACCACAGTCTCAGTGAGAGAGATTTGTGAGTGATCATTCAGGCACGAGTTGCCCCAGCACACCGACGGCAGTTAGCCCTCGATGCCGCGCCTAATCCACATGATCGCCACCGCCGCAAAGAGCTAACACTCGAGCGGCAGCATCACGACGATCATCCAGGATCATCGCGCACAAGAGCACGGATAACCCCAGCAGCACCGCCAAACCTCCACACACCAGGACCACATACCAGTCCGGCATCGCCTCCGCCATTAGAGCCTCGTCTCGAGCTCCTGCTAACAACAATGGAGGAGAAGGAAGGAGAAGTAGAAGCGAGGCCAGGTGTGAGGAAGAAGAGAGGAGCACCGCGATCATTTTATAGCTCGAGATCGGTGTACGGTGGGCGAGGTCCACCAGCGCCACTCGTCGCTCGACCGCCGGTGTTCAGAGGCGAGTCCGCGAGCAGTGCCGACAGCGCACTGGCCCGCGAGGTGAGTGCACGCTGCACCGGCAGCTAGCACGCCGCGCACTACCACGGTACGGCCTCGATGCCCTACGAGCTAGGCATCGCCGGTGGAGGAAGCGCGGGAGAGCACGCGAGAGAGAAGAGAGAGCCAGAGGTAGAAGAAGAGGCCGACAGTGGGCCCTGGGTCCACCTGTCAGCCAGAGAAAGCACTGTGCTCTCGGGTACGACCAGCGTATTTTAGTAATTTAGAATTTATTCTAAATTACTGTATCCACGTAGTAATATCTCGTTTTCCCTAACCGTAGATTTTTCCACACTACGCCAGTGTATCACACTGTGGTTTTACACCACTTATTGCCCTCTCACTATAGCCGCTTTGTTTTTGTGCAGTTGAACAATTTCTTTTGATAAAAACAGTTTTTTGTTCAAAACAGCTTTTAATAAATCTCGACGACGAGATTTTTCTGAAGGGGGGTAGTGTTGTGACACCCCAAAATTTTGACCTTGTTTTATTTATTAAAATTTTTGCCAGGAAATAAAACTTTTCCATTTGTCAAGATTTACCCTTTTGTTATTGTGGATTTTTACTTCAAGTGGAAAACTTTTAAAAGTTATTGTTGGACTTGAATACTCTCTATGATAAAACAATTCTTTATCAGTGGATTTAAATTGCAAGATTTGTTTTCTCAGAGCTTTATTCTTTTAAAATGATTTGTTTTGAATTTGGAGCCTGTTTTGCACTACAACCATTTGACAAATGCATTTAAAATTTCCACCAAAATTTGGGGATGTCATGTGATGTTTCCACATCACTTTTATGCAAAAATACCTTTTGGCCATTGGAGATTTTGAGCTCTACACCAACTTTTCCAATCTGGTCCAGTAGGCACTTTTGCACTACAACCTATTTAAATATTTCTTTAAAAATCCTTCCAAGTGTTTGGAGATGTCAGTGGATGCATACAATTCAACCCTATGCAAAAACCCAGTGATGTTCTTTGAAAAATTTGAGTAAAACAACCTCTTTTTCATTCTAGTCCAGTTTGGTGATTTGAACTGCAACCTTATTTTATTTTGCTCTAGTGACCCTGAGCTTTTTCCTACTTGTAGCCCTCCCTTCAAAACCCTTAAGTCTAGGAGAGTGGACTCATTGGAGGATTTTAAGTGCATGCAATAAACCCTTTTTCTTTCTGTCCGAAACTGGAGTTTGGCAAAACTTGCTCTACCAAGTTTCTGGTTTTGCCCATATGATCTTGCCTTCACCATCCACACCTAAAGAGACCCTGATGTGGAGATTTTTGCCACTCCAAGAGTTGCCTAAGTGCACTTGGCATTCTGTCGAGCACTTGGTGTGCACAGTCAGTTTTGGGCATGTTTCCTAGTTTGCACTGTGAACTTGCTCCAATGACCCAGCAACCTTGTCCACTGAACTCCTAGCTGTCTCTATCCTAGTCCTGTTAATTACCAGCCCCACCCTCGCGCGCTAGACCGCCCTGGCATTTCGTCGAGCAGGATCCGTGCGTGCTCTGGGCGCGCCCAGAGCGCACGTTTTGCATGCACGCGCACTGAGCCGCCGCGCCGCACTGCCGCACTCGACGCGACCCGTCCCTGGCCCCTGCTCCACCGCTGAACCGCACACTAGCTCGCCCCCTCTCCACGCCATCTCTCGCGCCCTGCAGCGCCGCTAGCAGCGCTTTTGGCGGCACGCCGGCGTCGGCAGCAAGCCTCTGCCATGGTCGGCGCCGCCCAAACCACACCAGCGCGCCAGCTGCCCCCATGAACGGCTCAGTCTTATCCCGAAGCTCGTTGGCACGCGCTCGTCGCCGCCACGTCGCCCTGCAGCTACAGCACGGCTGTCGCCGGCGATCTTATCCTCAGCCGCCGCGGTCCAACCTCGAGCGCCTATTTAAGGGATCCCCGAGCTCGTTCAAGACCCCAGGCAACCTCACACTTTCCTCCTAGCGCTCCCCAAGCAGTGGATCGACCCGTAGTGGCCATCTTCCTCCTCTCCGGCCAGTGCGGCCGCCGCTAAGCTCCGGTGCGATACGTCGCGGCCAGCCACTCCCCCGCCCAACCGACGCCACTAGTAACTTCCCCTTGTCCTTGCGGAGCTGCCCAACTACCCAACCTCGATCGGAGACCACCGGACCCCAAAAACCACTTCACCACCATAGCCTCCTCCGCCGCGGAGCTCGCCGCCGGCGATTTCTTCCACCCCCGATGACCCAGCGACCACCAAGAGGACCGCCTCGGTCTGGCCGGTCCATCCCCGCCCTCAGATGCCCTCGAGGAGCCGCCGTTCGTCGCCGGCGATCGCGGGAGCCCCGCTCCCGTCGGGCAGAGAAGAGGAGGGAGAGGGAGGAACGGTCAAACCTGACCAGTGGGCCCTCTGGACCCACTGTCAGTGACCCGCGCGCCGTCTCCTCTGTTTAAGTGAAAGCGTATACCCACGGAGTACGTCTCCCCTACCCCAAAAGCGTATTCCCCTCGAAGCGTTTTCCTTTTTCTGGTTTTATTAAAAACAGAGTTTTGACCAGACTTTGACCAGCTATAACTTTTAAAATAAAACTCCAAATGAGTTGATTCTTTTTCCTACCTCTCTCAAATTCCACCTAGTTTATTTTAAGATTTATTTCAAAAATATTTGAGACAACCTTTTGTACTGTGTTTGAAATATGTGTTGTTTGGATATTTCTCAAAATAGGATTTTTGGAGAAAAGGGAAAGCTTCCAAAAAGTGCATCCCTTGCATACTCTTGAAGGCAAGCATTTCTGAACTCTGGCATAATATTTTGTTGTGGTGTTCTGATATGATTACAACACCATTTGGCTTGGAGTATGCGTTATCTTTATGTAACGATAAAGTCCCGTGCATGAGTGCTTTTTGGAGATATTTTGTGGTCAGCAATGGATACGCTAGTGATTTGGATCATCCTCGTGAGCTCCTCATGCATACCGGAAGGAAGCCGGGAAAGTCGTGGTCTTGGGTAGACACGAGCTTGTCCCTAGTCCCTCGTCGAGACGAGTATGTCCGGTATGGCATGGTGAGGCTTGATGAGTGGTGATTTATTCCACTAATGGTAATATTGTTGGAGGATACTTGTACCACCTGAGTCGGTCGTAGATCGAGTTTTGATCAGTAACTTCCTTATTTGTTGGTACTACCACTTGTCCCTGTCGCAGACGGGGTATGGTTCAGTAAGTTGTCAACCCCTTACCAAAGCACACACCGTACAGAGAGGCCATAGTGGAAGATACCGGAGGCCTCCGGTAGGCATGCCACTTGGTCCGGGGGCATGGGTGTTTCCGGTTGGGACCGAGAGGGGGGGCACCCCTTAGAGCGCGCGAATATAAATTTGATCCCATGCTACGTCGAGGTTGTAGCCTCCCCACTTAGAGTTTTGCTTGGCAGGTGTCGTGGGTGGTTCCAGACACCGGTGAGTTAAGCTAGTGTGTGCAGGTCAGGCGTGTTTTCAATTAAAAGGCCGTAGGCGGAATTAGTCCCGATGGACTAAATAAATCCGTTACTCGTGGGAAAATAGTACTCCCTCTGCAGAGGATATATCCTGTTGGATAGGCATGTTCATAGGTAAGGACCACAGTCTGAGTGGAATCTAGTAACGGTATTCGGATGGAGAACGAATTAGCTAGAACTCAGTGACGGTTTTCGGATGGAGACACGGCTAACTGGATCATAGTAACGGTATTCGGATGGAGAACAAATTAGCTAGAACTCGGTGACGGTCTTCGGATGGAGAAACGGCTAGACTAGATTTTTGTTTATGACCTGTGACATCTGAGGATCATGTTTTAATTTTGTTAATTATTATGGACTAACCATTTACATTATGTATGGTATTGAGTATCCCTGGGATGGTTCTACCTCCTGGATATTCACTGTGATTATTCTTTTATAAGCCCTTTCTGTGGTGTCGGTCAGACGCCCGACTGCGGCATGCTTGTGTGTTTATTTATCCTTTATAAGCCCTTTATGTGGTGTCGTTCAGACGCCCGACTGTGGCATACTTGTTGTTTATTTACCTCTCATAAGCCCTTTCTGTGGTGTCGCTCAGACGCCCGATTGCGGCATCGTTAATTTATTTGCAACCTTTCGAGGAGTCATTTTAGACACTCGCTCAGTGCATTTCTTTTACTTCCGTATTGCACGTCCATATCTTTCTCTGCACGCGTGCATCACAGATTTTTTTTGTTTACTTCATGGCAGACTTGTCATCATAAATGTTTCAGAGTATGATTATCTCCTGTCATATTATACCCGTGTTCTTAATGTTTGCGAGTACATTCAAACGTACTCACTGGCTTGTCCCTGGCTATTGTCTTGGCCAGATTTTCGCGCATGGAGATAAGCATCGCGGTGACAGCCTCGGAACCTACGTATTGACGATAGCAGCCTCGCGAAGATAGGAGTTATCCTGGTCAGCTGTTCTTGTGGGAAATGGAGTCCCATAGACGCAGATGTACCCAACCGCTTCCGCCCTCAACCATTAGAAACCAAGTGTCGTACTCCTAGGCCACAATGGTCTTGTACTACATATTTTTGTACCTTGCTTGGAATTCTTGTATCAAGTTGGTGCCTCATCAGCTAACAGTAATCCTGGGGCTGGTGAGCACAAAGGCCGTTTTCTGGGAAATTTTATCCCGAAAATCCGGTCGTGACAACTGTCATCCTCTTCCTCCCCAATATAGTCTGCATCATCTGGATCCGAGGCCGACGGACTGGTGGATGGTGCCCGCTTCTTCTTCTTGGTGGTGGTCTTCTTCTTCTTAGGCCGAGCATGCTCATCGGAGTCGGTTGAGCCTTGCCGACAATCAACTGGAAAGGATAATGAATAGGTTCCGATAAGAAGAAGCCAAAGAATATGAACAAGGATAAGCCGAATTAAACCGTGGGATGAACATGTTCCGATTATGACCATAGGACAAGTCCAAATGGTAAATCAAATTTTTTACATTCCCATGGTTAAGTTGAGTAGCCGAGTACATATAGAGGTGTTTGTAGGCTTAGGTATACAGTACCAAAACGCGAGAGCGCTAGACATGGCAAGATGTACAAGGGGAATAATGCAACCCTAATAAGATTTGGTCACAACCAAAGGAAGATGAAGAGAGATAGCACTCTTACCCCGAGAAGACACCTCGGGACGCTTGGGACCACAGTTCTTGGTACGAGCCATGATGAACTCTGGCGGTGAATCCCACCGAACAACGGCCCCTCCCGAGAGACTCAAGCCACAACCAAAGAAATGGATTGGAGAGAAGCGTAGATCGGGAGGAGGAGAGTCCGTGGGCAGGAGATCGGGGTCGGAGATCGACGGAGACTTGCCGGGGCAGCGCCGGAGCACACCCCGGCGGCGGCGGCTGCGTTCGAGAGATGGGGAGAGGAAACGGGAGCAAATGAGTAACTTCCCCTAAAGCCCGAGCCCCTCCTCTGTAATATGGTGCGGCAACGGGCCGGACATCCGGGGCATGGCCCGGATATCCGGCGCCTGGAGGTCAGGGAACAGAAGAACAAGGCCAACGGGCTGGACATCCGGGGACCAGCCCGGAAATCCGGCTGCTGGAGGTGCATTGGTGGCTTGCACAGCAGAAGGTTTTTTGTTTTTTTTTCTTCAGGGCTCGGATGTCCGGCAGCGGAGCTGGATGTCCGGCCACTGGACAGAGAAACAGGACGGGGGAAAAATTTTCAAGGGGTCAACACATAAAATTGAATATAGACTCCGCCAAGGAGTTATTAGAGATTTATACGGGTAGAAATCTGAGTCATCTATGGTCATACTAAGATAAACTAACCACCCAACCTAAATAAGTAATGAAAGGTTCACACAAACAAGGTACAAGCGGTGACCGAGGTCACCATGTTTGAGCATATGGACCATAGGACTGCAAAGATGTAGGCTTTGGGCACATGGTCACGACTCCATCATATTAAAGCCCATAGTACGAGAACCATGATACTTTGAGAGTGTTTGTTCTATTTATGCATTATGTAGAGTGAGAATATTCATGAATTGAATGTCTCCCCCTAAATATATGCCTACATCAAGACAAGACATTAAGTTCATGCACGAATGGGTACTAGATTTCACATAATGTTGTCAAGCTCCAAGATACCAAGTTCACGCCTAAGTTGACAAAACCTTGCTTCGTCCAATGGCTTGGTGAAAATATCTGCAAGTTGCTTATCTGTGCCAACATGAGCAATGTCAATATCACCCTTCTCCACATGATCTCTTAAGAAGTGATACCTAATATCAATATGCTTGGTGCGGGAATGATCTTTGGGGTTCTCGGCAATATTGATGGCACTTTCATTATCACATAGAAGAGGCACATGTCTATAGGTGATACCGTAATCCTTCAAAGTTTGCCTCATCCATAGTAATTGAGTTGCACAACTGGCGGTCGCAATGTATTCAGCTTCTGCGGTGGAGAGGGCAACACAATTTTGTTTCTTCGAGGACCAACTTACCAAGGAGCGTCCAAGAAATTGACATGCACCGGAGGTGGACTTACGATCCACCTTGTCTCCGGCCCAATCCGCATCCGTGTATCCAATGAGATCAAACTTAGCATCCTTGGGGTACCATAGTCCTAACTTTGGGGTGTGAACAAGATATCTAAGAATATGCTTAACCGCCTTATGATGGCTTTCCATAGGGAAAGCTTGAAATCTAGCACACATGCATACACTAAACATGATGTCTGGTCTAGATGCACAAAGATAAAGCAACGAACCAATCATAGAGCGGTATTTAGATGGGTCGAAGGGGATACCGTTTGAGTCTTCAGTGAGTACAATTTTGGTTGGCATGGGTGTCTTACATGGGCTAGCATTAGTCATGCCAAATTTCGCTAGGATATCCTTGAGGTATTTTGCTTGAGACAAGAAAATTCCTTCTTGAAATTGTTGAATTTGAAATCCGAGGAAGAACTTCAATCCGTATTGAGTGACATTTCAAAATTCTTGGTCATAGAAGCCGCAAACTTCTTGCACAAATGAATGTTAGGAGAACCAAAAATGATATCATCTACATAGATTTGGCATAAGATCAAATCACCTTTGTCCCTCTTAGTAAAAAGAGTGGGATCGATCACCCCTCTCACAAAACCATCATCGAGTAAAAACTTCTTAAGATGATCATACCAAGCACGAGGTGCTTGTTTGAGGCCATACAGAGCCTTATGAAGTTTATACACATATTCTTTGTGATCGGGATCAACAAACCCAGGTGGTTGTGATACATATACTTCTTCTTGCAGAGGACCGTTAAGGAAAGCACTCTTCACATCCATTTGACGTAATGTAAAGCCATTGAAAGCAGCATAAGCAAGTAAGATGCGAATGGATTCAAGACGGGCAACGGGGGAAAAGGTCTCACCAAAGTCCAAACCTTCAACTTGTGAGTACCCTTGTGCCACTAACCTTGCCTTGTTGCGGATGATTACGCCATTCTCATCTTGCTTGTTCTTGAAAATCCACTTTGTTCCAATAACGTTGTGTTCCGTAGTTGGCCTCTTGACTAATGACCACACTTGATTGCGCTCAAAACTATCCAACTCTTCTTGCATAGCAATGAGCCAATCATTGTCTATCAACGCATCTTGTACCTTGAGAGGCTCAACACTAGACACAAACGAGAAGTGAGCACAAAAGTTTGTCAATTGTTTACAAGTGACTCTACCTTCCGATATGCCGGTGAGGATTTTATCAATATCAACACGACCGGCCACTCGAGGCATGATGGAGGTAAGTGTTTCACGAGGTTCAACTTCATGTCCATCATCCACGTCCTCAACATATGGATCATTAATGTGTGGTGGAAGCTCTTCTTCTTCATGTTGCATTTGTTGAGGTTCATTGTCAATGATTGCACTTTCTTGTTCTTGCCCTTGAGGATGATCTTGTTCTTGATGATTATCATGAAGAGGAACTTGATCATCATCTTGTACTTGGACTATGGGCATTGATTGAGTAATAGGGGCTTGTGGTGGTATGGGTGTTGAAGTAGTTTGATGGTGTGTGAGGCCTCCATCTTCTTCTTCATCATCATGAGGTTCTTGTTCCATTGGAAGAAGTGCACCAACACCCATCGTCAAGATATCTTGAGAAGAATCTTCTTCACCTACATCACTTAGATCAACTTGCTCCCCATGGGAGCCATTAAATTCATCAAACACCACGTCGCAAGTTTCTACAACACATCCATTGGATTTTTTGTAGACTCTATAGGCGTGAGAGTTTGATCCATAGCCAACAAATATGCCCTCAATGGTTTTAGATTGAAATTTTCCTAACCGCTCTCTTTTGTTGAGGATGAAGCATTTGCACCCAAATACACGAAAGTACTTGACATTTGGCTTGTTCCCGGTTAGGAGCTCATATGGAGTCTTTTCCAACATCGTGCGGAGGAAGAGCCGGTTTGATGCATGACATGTAGTGTTGACGGCCTCGGCCCAAAAACTATGTGGTGACTTGTATTCATCCAACATGGACCTTGCCATCTCCACAAGTGTGCAGTTCTTTCTTTCTGCTACACCATTTTGCTGGGGAGTGTATGGAGCTGAATATTGATGCTCAATCCCTTCATCACTAAGGAACTCTTCCAAGGTGTAGTTCTTGAACTCGGATCCATTATCACTTCTTATTTCCATAATTTCTTTGTCAAACTTGCGTTGTGCTTGCTTGGCAAAATCAATGAAGGTGATCTTCGTCTCGTCCTTGGATTTGAGGAAGAAGACCCATGTATACCTTAAGTAATCATCCACAATGACAAGCCCATACTTTTTCCCACCAAGACTATCCCATGAAGGAGGCCCAAAAAGATCCACATGAAGGAGCTCCAAAGGCCTTGAAGTAGACACAATATTCTTGGGTGGGTGCTTTGATTGATGTTGCTTCCCAGCTATGCATGCACTACACACACGATCTTTTTCAAAGGAGACATTTGTTAGTCCAAGGATGTGATTTCCCTTTAAGAGATCTTGCAGATTTCTCATGCCGACATGGGCTAGCCGGCGATGCCATAGCCACCCCTTGTCGGCCTTGTCCATTAGACAAGTTGCATGGAATGTGCTCTCTTTCGAGAAATCAACCGTGTAAAGGTTGCCATCCAACTCTCCAACAAAGGCCACTTCGAGAGTATCTCTCTTAAAGACTTTCACATCCGTTAGTCCAAATAGTGTATCATAACCAACAGAAGCCAATTGGCGAATAGAAAGCAAATGATATTTAAGGGATTGGAAAAGCATGACATTTGCAAGAGACATGTCATTTGTGATAGCCACCTTACCCAAACCGAGTACCTGTCCTTTTGATCCTCCACCAAACATAATGCTCATAAATGGTTGAATAGCTTCCATGAAATCGTAGAGCAATTTGCTATCTCCGGTCATATGATTGGTACATCCACTATCAATCACCCATTTTACTCCACCGGAGAAGGCAACCTACACACAATTATTACTTGGTTAGAGGCACCCATTTTGCAATGGGACCTCTCAAGTTAGTCACAAGGGTCTTAGGGACCCAAATAGCATAAAACCGAAATGCATTTCGAGGACCAACAAACTTTGCATAAACTTCTCCATCCTTAGTCTTACGAAGTACATAGGATGGAGGCATGAACTCTTTTGGCTTGTTGAGAGTGGGCATGCCCCTTGTGGCCTTCCCACTAACAACCTTACCTTTCTCCTTGTGCCCTTCTCGTACAAAAGTTTCTTTTAGAGGGGTGGTGCACTTTTGAGAGGATGTCTTCTTCTTGCTTGTGCTCGGGTCAAACCCGAGTCCCTCTTTGGCAAACACCTCATTGTGTTAGCTCAACACCTCATTAAGGTTCTTTTGCCCTTGAGCACATGTCATGAGCCCTTTCTCGATTTGAGCTTTGAGAAAGCGATTCTCCTCAAGAATAGATGCTAAATCACTACTAGAGTTAGTAGTACAATCATCAACATTGATAATAGGAGAAGAGTAAGCCTTGGCTAGAGTTTCAAGATAAGTAAGCTTGAGTGTCTCAAAACTCTTTGTAAGAAGGGTGAGCTCTTCTTCCTTGGTCTTGAGGGACACGGATAGGAGCTCACAATCCTTAGAGAGAGAAGCATTAGACTTTACAAGCTTACTTTTATCATTCATCAACTCTTCGCAAGAGTTAATAGCCCTTTTCAAGGAGGCAAGATCTCTAGTATGAACATCAATGTTTGCACCAATTTTTAAGCATAGTTCATCATTGCGTGCTTCCTCATATTGGACTTTTCTCTCAAGGATTTCATATTTTTCCTTTTCCTCGGTGATGAGGGTTTCGAGTTCCTTAATGGAAATGGTGTGCTTACTCACCATCTCCATAAGCATACGAAACATAGTGAGCTTCTTTCCTTTAAGGGAGAACATGAACTTATTTAGTTTAGCAAGCATAGGATCATTTATATCATCATCCTCATAACTATCCTCCGCATCAAGATACTCATCACTAGGAGTAGAAGGAGTGAAAAGAGGAGGGTTTGATCATGGGGTTACCTTGACCTTGTCAGGAGAGTATTGGCCCTCTCCATCTTCTACCACGGCCTTCGGCATGAGACACTTGTGAGCGTTGGCCTTGTAATCCTTCATGTAGTTGTAGGTGACAACTTCACCACTCTTGTTGACTAGCCTCAATGTGTTTTGAGAATCTTGAGCAACTCCGGCAACACCACTAACATCATCCGGCTCGGATTCTTCTTGAGCAACCATTGCTTTCCCATCTCTCTTCTTGAACTTGGAGTTCAAAGGATTTGGCAACTTCTTCTTGGGGAAGGTCTTGAGAAACCTTGGTTTATCCTCTCTCTTCTCATAAGGACACTCGTTGGAGAAGTGGTTGGTTTCTTCACAGTTGTAGCATTTTCTTACTTTCTTCTTCTGAAACCTTCCCTTGAATTTTCCCGCGCTAAACTTCTTGACAAAGAGAGCCATGTCTTCATATGAAGGGCCCTCATCAGATTCAACCTCATCACCGTCTTCTTCATCATCATCATCTTCTTCTTCTTCACTTTGCTCATCTTCACATACATGCTTGGCCTTCAATGCAAGATTGATCTTCGACGATGGAGTACCATGCATGGCAAGATGTTTTGTAGCATTTGCCTTGACTCTTCAAATAGTTGGAAAGTGGATATGATGTCATCTGTAGTCATTTCCTTGAAGGCATGGTGTTGTCTTATGTCCCATACCATCTGATGGTGATATGGAGCAAGAGCATGGAGCAACTTGTCCACAAGGAATCGCTTAGTCATGTTGAATCCATCTTGTGTCTTGTCACACTCACACGACTCAATATCAGCGGTGAGAGTCATGAGACGCTCAAGGAGTTGATTTGGAGTTTCACCTTTCTCCATACAAAAGTTTTGCAATTGCCCCTTGGCAATTTCATATTGAGCACTCCGGAGGGTGGAGGTACCGGTCTTGGATCTTATAATACTTTCCCATAGTTCCTTGGCACTTGTGATGTGTATGAAAGGTCTCCTTTGCTTTTCAACCATACCTCTCCTTATACACATGATTGCAGTGTCATTGAGTTTCTTGTCATAAATTTCTCTTGGTGTAGGATTCTTTGTATCAACCACATGGTAACCATACTCCACGATCTCTAGCATCTCATCGTTTCCATATCAAAGATGATCCTGCATAGCAACTCTCCACAAGGCAAAATCAGAAGTGGCATCAAGTAAAGGAGGTTTTCCTTGAGGGTTATATCTTGGTTTCTCAACTTGGGGTCTTTCATAAAGCCAAGGAACACTAGAGTGTTCATTGCTAGGAGGTTGTTGACCAAGTGATGGAGTAGGCACAGTTGTCCTCGAAGCCGCACCACCCGAAAGTGGTGCAAGCACCGTGGACAATGTGGCTATCCTCATTTGGACCAAGGCCTCGACAGAAGCATCATGCTCCTCTTTTTGCTTAGAAAGGGCCCGTTCCAGATCCTCAGAAGTAAAGGACTTGACTTCAGAGGAAACCTCGCCTTTATCCTTCGGATCTGCAACACGGGGAGTCCCATCGGGGTTCATCTCGCTCTAGGGCGGTTAAGCCACAAGAATAGAGCACGAGGCTCTGATACCAATTGAAAGGATCGAGATGGACCTAGAGGGGGGGTTAATAGGTAAAATAACAAATTTTAATTGTTACTTAGCAATTTTAGGCACTAATGCGGAATATGAGAGTGAGCCTAACAATTGCAAGAGTAGTACTGAGTGCTAACCACGATAAATGAGTAACACAAGTATGTAAGTAAACAAGCACAATATGATATAAGTAAGTGCTAAGAGACAAGTGACCACAAGTAGAGAGTTAGGGTTAGGAATAACCACAACTCCGGGAGACGAGGATGTATGCCGATGTTCACTTCCTTGGAGGGAAGCTACGTCACCGTTAGAGAGGTGGATGTTACCACGAAGGCACACCAACGCCACGAAGGCTCACCCTATTCTCCCTTTGAGACAACACCACGAAGGCGCTTCTCAACCACTAGTGGTAGACCTTGGGGTGGTCTCCAAACCCTCACAAACTTTTCCGGGGGTAATCACAAAGGTCGATTCCTCTCCAAAAGACTCCTACCGCCTAGGAGTCTCCAACCTCCAAGAGTAACAAGATCGATGGGGAAATGCTCAAGACTTGCTCAAATCACGAATTCCTTGGGTGCAAAGAAGGGGAAGAGGTGGATCTATCACTTGATCAGACAACTTCTCTCCAAAGCTCTCAAATCCCTTGGGGATCTAAGATTTGATGTGGAGGAATGAGAGAGAGAGTGAGAGGTGTTCTAGGGTTTGTTCAAAGTGAGTGGTCAACCCTCTCCTGTGTAGAAGAAGGGCTATATATAGTGTGAGCACAAATATGGCCGTTGTAGTGCAAGTGAACAGGCAGCCCGGACATCCGGTGACACGGGGAGGCCCGGACATCCGGGCGAAGCCCGGACATCCGGTGACACGGGGAGGCCCGGACATCCGGCAGCAACGTGCAAACCTACTGGAGTCGGGATGACAGGGAGCCGGACATCCGGGGAAAACACCGGACATCCGGCGTGGCTGGGAGACCCGGACATCCGGGGTGCAGCCCGGACATCCGGCAACAACGTGCAAACCTACTGGAGTTGGGATGACAGGGAGCCGGACATCCGGGGAAAACACCGGACATCCGGCGTGGCTGGGAGACCCGGACATCCGGGGTGCAGCCCGGACATCCGGCAACAACGTGCAAACCTACTGGAGTCGGGATGACAGAGAGCCGGACATCCGGGGAAAACACTGGACATCCGGCGTGGCTGGGAGACCCGGACATCCGGGGTGCAGCCCGGACATCCGGCATGGGAGCAAACAGAACATGTGCACAGAGTATTTTTGTGTGACCCTAAGTTTTTACTGAAGCAAGGAATTATTGTAACTTGAGCAAGTCTTTAACTAACCCTACCGATCCCCTCTTAATAGTGCGGGATCCTATACTCAAGAAACCAAATATCAAATCAATTTTTATGCTTCATCCTTGAGTAAAATCACTTGTATGCCCTTGATCCACACACACTTCGATGAGCCGGGGACTAACACCTGAGATTTACTTAACAACCATTGTTAGTCCCCTACATGCATATTGTCATCAACATCAAAACATAATGTAAGGGCATGATTGCACTTTCAGAGACAATCATAAGGCTCCTGCCAGTTGCCGATAACTTTAACAAAACATGATCATCTCATACAACAATTCATATCTCAACACGTCTTGACCATATCACATCACAACAAGCCCTGCAAAAACAAGTTAGACGTCCTCTACTTTGTTGTTGCAAGTTTTACATGGCAGCTACGGGCTTCTAGCAAGAACTGTTCTTACCTACGCATCAAAACCACAACGATTTTTCGTCAAGTGTGATGTTTTAACCTTCAACAAGGACCGGGCGTAGTCAAATTCGATTCAACTAAAGTTGGAGAAACAGATACCCACTATCCACCTGTGTGCGAAGCACGGCGGTAGAACCAGTCTCATGAACGCGGTCATGTAATGTCGGTCTGGGCCGCTTCATCCAACAATATCGCCCACAACTCTTTGTGGTCTACTCGTGCATATAACATCTACGCATAGACCTGGCTCTGATGCCACTGTTGGGGAACGTAGTATTTCAAAAAAATCCTACGATCACACAAGATCTATCTAGGAGAAGCATAGCAACGAGCGGGGAGAGTGTGTCCATGTACCCTCGTAGACCGAAAGCGGAAGCGTTTATCAACGCGGTTGATGTAGTCGTATGTCTTCACGATCCGACCGATCTTAGCACCGAACGTACGGCACCTCCGTGTTCAGCACACGTTCAGCTCGATGACGTCCCTTGTACTCTTGATCCAGTTGAGGCCGAGGGAGATTTCCATCAGCACGACGGCGTGGTGACGGTGATGATGAAGTTACCGGCGCAGGGCTTTGCCTAAGCACTATGACGATATGACCGAGGTGTGATTCTGTGGAGGGGGGCGCCGCACACGGCAAGGAACAATTGATGTGTGTTCTAGGGGTGCCCTCCCCACGTATATAAAGGAGGGAGAGGGAGGGAGGCAGCCTAGGGTGCGCCCAAGTAGGAGGAATCCTACTTGGGCCCCTAGTCCAATTCGGCCCCCCCTACCATATTTGGACACAGGGGAAAGGAAGGAGGGGGAGGGGAAGGAAGTAGGAGTCCTACTTCATACTTTCCTTTTCCTCCTCTCCTTTCCCTTTCTCCCCACGTGGCTGGCCCTATAGGGGGCGCACCAGCCCCTTGTGGGCTGGTGTGTTCCATTACTTGGCCCATTAAGCCCATATCTTTGTCGGGGGTTGCCCGGAACCCCTTCCAGTGACCCGGTATCACCCAGAACACTTCCGGTGTCCAAATACCATCGTCCTATATATGAATCTTTACCTCTCGACCATTTCGAGACTCCTCGTCATGCCCGTGATCTCATCCGGGACTCCGAACAAACTTCGGTCATCAAATCACATAACTCATAATGCAAATCGTCATCGAACGTTAAGCGTGCGGACCCTACGGGTTCGAGAACTATGTAGACATGACCGAGACACATCTCCGGTCAATAACAAATAGCAGAACCTGGATGCTCATATTGGCTCCTACATATATTCTACGAAGATCCTTATCGGTCAAACCGCATGACAACATATGTTGTTCCCTTTGTCATCGGTATGTTACTTGCCCGAGATTCGATCATCGGTATCATCATACCTAATTCAATCTTGTTACCGGCAAGTCTCTTTACTCGTTCCATAATGCATCATCCTGTGACTAACTCATTAGTCACATTGCTTGCAAGGCTTATAGTGATGTGCATTACCGAGAGGGCCCAGAGATACCTCTCCGATACACGGAGTGAGAAATCCTAATCTCGATCTATGCCAACCCAACAAACACCTTAGGAGACACCTGTAGAGCATCTTTATGATCACCCAGTTACGTTGTGACGTTTGATAGCACACAAGGTGTTCCTCCGGTATTCGGGAGTTGCATAATCTCATAGTTAGAGGAACATGTATAAGTCATGATGAAAGCAATAGCAATAAAACTAAACGATCATTATGCTAAGCTAACGGATGGTTCTTGTCCATCACATTATTCTCCTAATGATGTGATCCCGTTCATCAAATGACAACACATGTCTATGGTCAGGAAACTTAACCATCTTTGATTAACAAGCTAGTCTAGTAGAGGCATACTAGGGACACTTTGTTTTCTCTGTGTATTCACATATGTATCAAGTTTCCGGTTAATACAATTCTAGCATGAATAATAAACATTTATCATGATATAAGGAAATATAAATAACAACTTTATTATTGCCTCTCGGGCATACTTCCTTCATGCGGAGGCAGCACAGGAACCGCAGCAGTGGGATGAGTGGATGCCCGCTCCTCAGCACCCCTACTACCATCCAGGCTACTGATCGACTATCAAGTTAGGCCTAAAGCCTAAGCTTGGGGGAGTACGTGTTCTCACCGACATTACATTCATGTCCACTTATTTTCATTTGTCGGTGTTCACAATTTTTCATTGTATCATCCATGCTTAGATTTATTTTCTTGCTTTCTTCTTGTGTGTTTGAAAAAACTTTAGAAAAACAAAAAAAATAGTTGTAGCTAGTTTACTTTCTATGCATGCTTAGTAGTTTTACACTAAAAAGAAAACCCAAAAAGATTTCCTTGTTCTTCTTTTGCTTGTTGGGAGCTTTCCCATGTAAATAGTTTTTTCCGTTTTTGCTTTTCCCTTTTATTTGCTTATTCAAGAAAATAAAAAACTCCAAAAATATCTCAATGTGTTTCTCTATATTTCTTTTCTTTTTATTTGAGTTGCACCGAGGAGAAGACCACGATGAAAATGTTGAGTGGCTCTCATATGAATAAATGTTAAATCTAATAAAGAGCCCATTTTACCTTGTCTTCTCCTGTTGAATAAAATGTTTGCAGATTCCAGCTTAGTCCATGGCACTCTTGCACTATTATTATTTTCATATCGTTGGATCGTGCAAGTGAAAGGCAATAATGACGACATTCGATGAACTGGCCGTGGCAGAGAGAAACGGGTATGAACTCGACTTATTCTGTTTGTGTAAATATGTTTAACCTAGTATCCATGATTCAGCCCATTATGATTAAACATGTTTGCAATGAAAATTAGAGATTATAGTTTCTCATGCCATGCATAAGTAGCTAGGAGTGGATAATGATTTATCTTGGATATCAACATTGCGTTAAAATGATTGTGATGTAGTATGATGACATGGTATCCTCCTCTGAATGTTCGAGTGGCTTGACTTGGCACATGTTCATGCATGTAGTTGAATCAAAACCAACATAGCCTCTATGATATTTATGTTCATGGTGTTCATATCCTACTCATGCTAGTGTCCAATGTTACTTATGCATAATGCATGTTTATGACCGTTGTTGCTCTCTAGCTGGCCGCTTCTCAATCTCATTGCTAGCCTTCGCCTGTACTAAGTGGGAATTCTGCTTGTACATCAAAAACCTTAAACCCAAAGTTATTCCAGATGAGTCCACCATACCTACCTATGTGCGGTATTACCCCGCTGTCCTAAGTAAATTTGCATCTGCCACCTCTAAAAACTGCAAATAAATATCCTTTTTGTGTGCCTGGATCGTTCATGGAATGACAAGGAGGTGGTCGGGTATCTTCCATGCTAAGCGGGTTATTCTCAGGTCGAGTGTTATTCACTCGCCATCACATGAGAAAAGGGCGGTAATAGGGATTCCCAGTCCCGAACTAAAAAATGCAAATAATTAAACAAAACTCCCCCGGGACTGTTGTTGGTTTGGACGGCACCCATTGTTTTGGACAAGCCATGGAATGTGATTGTTGGTGGAGGGGGAGTAAACCTTTACTTGTATCACTTGGGAACCGCCACTAGCGTGCTTAGCATGGAAGTTATTGATAACTGATGGTCGTGAAGTAAATGAGAAGGGTGCATGTCTCAAAATATCATTTACCTCTGTTTTAAAACTTAAGCTCTGGCACCTCTGCAAATCACTTCTTCCCTCTGCGAAGGGACTGTTTATTTACTTTTATGTTGTGTCATCACCTTCTAAAACAAGCACTGGAACCTGAGAGCACGGCTGTCATGACTTATACATTGTGTGTAGCTAATGTTGGCTGCATCATGACTGGATCTTTTCTACCATGAATTACAATGTTTAGTCGCTGCTTGAACTTTGGAGGTGCTCTGCATTTATGTTTTCCGGTCTCAGGAAGGGCTAGCGAGATACCACTATTGTCATATTATATCATGGTTGTTTTGACAACGTGTTGCCGTTTGAGATATCTTATTATTGCTCGCTAGCTGATTGTGTCATTGATATGAGTTAATATAATTTTTAAGAGTTATTGTCGGCATGGTTAGTTATAATGTTGGCTGAAAACCTGGGTGTTGTTTAAGCTTATTTATGCAAACAAGAGCAAAAGAGTTCGTAGAAGTTTTTCTTGGGGGAGTTGATACGTCTCCAATGTATCTACTTTTTCCTAACGCTTTTCCTCTTGTTTTGGACTCTAATTTGCATGATTTGAATGAAACTAACCCCGGA
Source organism: Triticum aestivum (assembly GCF_018294505.1). Taxonomy (NCBI): domain Eukaryota; kingdom Viridiplantae; phylum Streptophyta; class Magnoliopsida; order Poales; family Poaceae; genus Triticum; species Triticum aestivum. The sequence goes on from NC_057796.1 coordinate 290,236,330, forward strand.
CTGACGCTGTTTTCAGCAGAACTACCATCGTGTTGTTTTCGTGCAGAAATAAAAGTTCTCGGAATGGAACAAAACTTCGCGAGGAATTTTTATATAATAAATAAGAATTTCTGGAGCCAAGACCTGCGGGAGAGGGGCACCTGGGTGGGCACAACCCACCAGGGCGCGCCCCCCTCTCCTGGCGCGCCTAGGTGGGTTGTCCACACTTGGTGGCCCCGCAGACCCTGAAACCGACGCTATAAAATCACATTATTCCAGAAAAAAAGAGGGAAAAAGAATTATCGCGATCCACGAGACGGAGCCGCCGACACCTCCTGTTCTTCATCGGGAGACCAGATCTGGAGTCCGTTTGGGGCTCCGGAGAGGGGGATCTTCGTTCTTCATCATCACCAACCCTTCTCCATCGCCAATTCCATGATGCTCCCCACCGGGAGTGACTAATTCCTTCGTAGGCTCGCTGGTCGGTGAGGAGTTGGATGAGATTCATCATGTAATCAAGTTAGTTTTGTTAGGGCTTGATCCCTAGTATCCACTATGTTCTAAGATTGATGTTGCTATGACTTTGCCATGCTTAATGCTTGTCACTTTGGGCCCGGGTGCCATGAACTCCGATCTTAACCATATATGTTATCATCATTATATCCATGTTTTAGATCATATTTTGCAAGTTATAATCACCTACTATGTGTTATGATCCGGCAACCCCGGAGTGACAGTAGTCGGGACCAGTCCCGGTGATGACCGTAGTTTGAGGATTTCATGTATTCACTATGTGTTAATTTTTTTTTCCGGTTCTCTATTAAAAGGAGGTCTTAATATCCCTTAGTTTCCAATATGGACCCCGCTGCCACGGGAGGGTAGGACAAAAGATGTCATGCAAGTTCTTTCCATAAGCACGTATGACTATTTACTGAATACATGCCTACATTATATTGACGAACTGGAGCTAGTGCCGTATCGCCCTAGGTTATAACTGTCTCATGGTGAATATTATCCAACAAGTCACCGATCCAATGCCTACGAATTTATCTTATATTGTTCCTGCTAAGTTACTACTGCTATCATCACTGTTACACTTGCTGCAAAATTACTGCTATCACTGTTACCGTTACTATTGCTGCTGTCACTACTATCAAAACTATCATATTACTTTGCTACACATCACTTTGCTGCAGATAATTAATCTCCAGGTGTGGTTGACTTGACAACTCAGCTGCTAATACCTTCAAATATTCTTTGGCTCCCCTTGTGTCGAATCTATAAATTTGGGTTGAATACTCTACCCTCGAAAACTGTTGCGATCCCCTATACTTGTGGCTTATCATGTCCTCCCGGATTTGTGGATGCGCCGATTGTACGCCCAGCGCACGACCACATTTTGGCCGCATCCCGTCCGCATACAATTTTTTTTGGCAAGCACATATCTTTTATATTCGTCATTGATTTTTGATACATGGAAGCACATCACCAAGTTTCGACTAGAATAGCAAGACAAAAATACAAGAACCACAAGAAGACATTTTAGAAGATAACCAACTTCCATAACTGCTCCCGTAAGTTGGATTAGTGCCTTCTTGATGCATTCATTGTTGATCTGCGGAGGCTCGTCTTGCATGCTTCTTTCTTCTTCGAGTCTAAAGAAGTAGACATTGCTTCCTTGCATCTAGTCTCATCTCTAGCCTCTATTCTATCAACAAGTGCACTTGTCTCATCTCTAGCCTCTATTCTAGCTAAAAGTGCACGAACATCTACTAAATTGTGCTTTATCAATATATCGATGTATTCTTCTTCCCAATACCAAAAGTTGCATCCATTCTACACAATAAAAATTTAAGTGACTACAACTAGTCAAATCCGGGAGCACAACCGAAGCTAAAGTAGCACATACCCCCATCGTTTGAGCACTTGAAGAACACCCATCCGGAATGTTTCAGCATTGCAGACACGAAGCGCAAGACCTTCCTTGGGCAGTTGTCGCACTTTATGAGTGGCAACGGTGCACCGACGAGCCTTTGGGCAAGCACCGAGCCCAGCCGACGGCCCTTCGTGTATCTGCCGACGAACCGCTGACGGTGTAGATCTGAGCGGCTAAAGGCGGAGTCAGTACCTGCATGCGGCCTTGCCGGGGCCTTCCGGCCCGGTGCCCGGCCAGTCCGCTCCAAATCCGACCGCCGGGTGCGCAAATCAGGTGGTCATGGTTGGGTAGCTCAGGGCGTCGAGGAAACGGGGGCTGCGACAAGGGTTGGGATGAGCGTGCGGCCGAGCTATAGAGCGGCAATGGCGGCGGCGAGGGACGAGAGTGCGGGGGTGCGGCTAGAGCGGGGGGGGGGGGGGGGTCTGCGTCCCCGACGAGCGGGCCAGGGGAGCTCATGGGCAGGCACCACGCGTGTCCGTTCGGCCGCAAACTCGGCCCAAACTTGGACCGGGAATAGGTCGTCGAAAGCGGACAGAAAACGGACGACGGTCCGTTTGCGGCCGAGCGTTGGAAGGCCTGCTTTGTCCGTTTACCTCAAAACGGCCGCGCATTGAAAGGTCTGCTTTGTTTGTTTACCTTCAAACGGACGCCGGCGGACGAGATGGAGTCACGTGTAAGAGTTGGCCTTAGTAAAGAAACTACAAGTAGATTTGTAGATGGAATGGGAAACTACCGGTACACAAAACAAGAAACAGGAAACTGCTTCCGCGGTGGAATGCCGCCTCCGTCCCAGCGTCATTTGAGTCTTGATTCGTCTACGTCCGATCTTCCCCCAAATTCACACTAGCTGCCCCCGGGAAACATCACTGAAAATCTGGTCCCGCGTGACCGAGGACCCATCCATCATGTCACACGTCTGCGAGCCCCACAAGGAGTTGCCGCAGCGAGCCAGGGTTCCCGATCCCGGAAAGGGTCGGTCCCATGGGCGTGTACGAGGGTGCAGGAGGCCAATGGGCGTCAGGGCCCCGGGTCGTACGGAATGGAGAGCTGCGACGGCGACACGCACGCGGGGGAGGACCTCGGCCCTACTACCATCGGCATCTGCGCCCGCCGGGTGGGTGGGGTTGGCCCAGTACGAGCGGGAGTGCGTGTGAGTGGCGCAACGGCGCAACCGCGCAAGGCTCACCCAAAGAAAAGACAAAACCACCCACCCAACTTACTCTCTCTCTCCCCTAACAGATAATAGTACTACACACACGGGCTCTCGTAACTCCAATCCAAATCTACAATGTTAACGACTCCGTTAAATCCGTAGAAATCTTCCCGTATGATCTGCATTATACTTGAACAAAGCTGATTCTCTCGCTCAAAATTAAAAAGCTGGTTCTCCACATGCCATAAGCTTAATCTGGATGCATGTTCCAAAAAAAGATATCCGGATGCATGGAGCTGCATTGTTTTCCTTCGACTTTTTTTGGCGGGTAAGTTTTTCTTCAAGCCATGACAAAATAATGCCACTAACCAAAACTCAGTAAAAAAAATTCTAAATGACCTGATTAGGAAATGAAAACCTTAATGCAAGTATTATTTCGTATAATCCCGTAAGTATGTGTTGTCACAAAAAAAATCTCATACGTACGTGCATATCCTTACACGCATTGATGTACTACTTTCATTGTGAAAATCGTGTATACAATTATGGGCGGGCGTATCTGATGCCGTCTATTTAATTACACCAAAATGAAAGCTATAGAATGTAGACCAGTTAAAGGGTTTTCTTGATACATGAGGACATGTTATACTTATATTGCATAAAGAAACATCCGAAACTTTCACCCTTTTATTGCAACTAGCAATCGAAATTCTCTTTGGTCTGCCCTACTTGGCCTTTTGCTTCTGGAAGTGCCTTGCTTAGCCTTCCCCTACCATCTAATAGTGGAACAAGCTCCTTTCAAAAATAAAAATAAAAATGGAATGAGCTACTTTAGCTCCTTAGAGCAATAATAATATGTGACTTTAGGTCCTTAGAGCAATAGTATGTGACCAAAGTAAGCACTAGAATTTAACTGATTGCACATATGTGGCCACATTATTCTTATTCCCACTCTTGTCAGGCTAGGGCTGCTGCTCTATAAGACAATGAAGTAGTTCATCCCCAAAGTATGACAATATTACCTGTCTTCCCATTTTTTATGTCATATCACTCATTTGTTATCAGCAGTAACTTCAAAAATTAGTTAACCGGTCAACACATTACCTATCATGGATATATTCGAATTGGTTTTAAAAACCAAACTTTGCCCCGCTTTATATATAAAGTAAACGTCCCAACGCAAGTATAAGAGTTGAAACTAATAATGAAGATAGTCCGTTGGGCCACAACACAAGAATGCCCAGTGAAACGCAAACCGCCCAGTTGTCGGAATGAGAGGCTAGAAAGTGGATGTGAGTATATATATTATATTATGACATTAAGATTCACTCACATGGAAACATAGAGATACGCCGAATGCAAGTTTATATAGATTCTACATGAATGCCCTTATATGTAAAATTGTGAAACTTATATTTGGAGAGTCTAAAAAAAATCTGAATCAGCTCCCACATGTACTTGGAGACGTGTTAATTGTATATGTAAAATTATACTAAAGATACATCAATTTTTGTGCCACACAAAAAAGACATGTTTCTAGATCTAAAATGGTGATAGTATATGTATATTTGTTATCCTCATTTTTATAGTCCATAAGTGAAAAAAATTATTACTGAAATTTTATACTATATATTTCACACTTATGTACAAATTCTTACATTTTTAGTTTAAAATATTGCTTTTGATTTGAAAGAAAAGGGCTTCATGATGCCCAGGGATCTATTTTGCATTTTCGCTGATAGATCCCAATAGTCATGGGATGGTGAACAAAAGAACAACACGGTCCTGATATTATAAAAATATATATTCCTCAGCTAGATCGTACACCGATAGTCGCACTTTCCGGGCTCCCGGCTCAATAATATTATGCAATGTTATAAAACGATTTCCCAACTAACATTGTGTGTTGTGAATCATCGACAAGGATGAGCACAACTTCGGCGAATGCATTTGTAGTTATAAATCAACTCTCTCTATCTTAATATATAGACGCGCAGATCTCCTGGTCCTCGAAAAGAACAACGCTTGCCATCCTCGTATGTTCCTTGTTTGTGCGTGTGAGTGATGCGATCACAGACCAATATTATGCGCAACCACATAAAGTTCCAAAAGATTGAATATATGCTGACATTTTTCTGCTTGGTTGATTTGTCGAGCTTGTGCGTGGGAGCGTGCAAAACCACCGGGCATAACTTCTTTCGAGTTTTGCACGTACTAGACGGCTTAAAATAGCAGTTAGTGGATTTGTGGTCCATACAATTATGGTAAGTATCCTACTAACTAAAGGTTCTTCGCTGGTGTGCCTGACAAGGCAGCTCGTGTCTTTTGAAGTACATGTGCCTGTTGCATAACGTACTACGTGAGCAGTGATTGGCCTTTGCAAATTTGCACAGACATCCCACTTGGGTCCCAAAGCTGAAACAGTGCGCTGCATTTTTGAGGTGATAAACGGTGGGCTGTAGAGCGCATTGTGCAGAGGTAAAGCCTTTCTCGAGGGAACCCACGCTCAAACGGATGGTAGATATATATACGACGTACACACACAAACAAACCACAAATGTACTAACGGCAGTACGCCATTCTTATTTTGAAAAGAAAACGCAGTACGTAGCTAGTACTACAGTAGGAGTAGATGGCAAGCTGGGATATGTATGGCTGGCAGCTAATCCTTACCGATTCATCATATTTTTGAAGTATTTCTCAAACAGTTTTGCTTTTGGATTCTACCAAGTACATCATGCAAATTAATTATCACCAGACACGTACATGCACCACCGGTTTAGTGTGAGAACTGAAACCCTTTCAAAAATGCCATGTACGAGAGGAGAGGTTATATAATCATCTAGGAGAACACGGCTCCTTGATCCGTCGCTATCTTCCATGATCCGGCAATATCTCACCCATGACCCATCCTAATCTACTTGATGGGGCCCCCGGACAGTACAGTCTACTTGGAATCCCACCTCCGCCTCTCTTGTCTCCATCGACTAGCCATTTTATCCCGTCATCATCGTGACTTCGCGATCGAATTCTTTCACCGGGAATCCTTTAGCTGCTGGGGGCTAGCTGGATTGCCAAAACAAGGAAGGAACGTGTGGCTTTTCCAAAACGGAGAGCTAGCACAGGCAACTCGGAGACGCCCGCCCAGTGCATGTGATCATTGTGCGAGGCCCGGAGCTAGGTGGCTAGTGCTTTTTCTGGCCCCGTAGCGGTACTGCCCTAGCAAGCCAGCTTGCTTGCTCTTGTAGTATTCTTTCCTGGTCAATTGTCAGGTATTCAGGTGTCTCATCAGATCGATTGCATCAGTGGCCAGCATCGATGCAAAGCTGATGCTGCTAATTTTTGCACGCATGCGTGTCCAGTCCGGCACGGTGAGGCTGGGCGCAAGAATGACATGATTTGACTGGCCCGGAAGACCTCTCTGAACTTGCCATCTTCTCCTTCAGGCATGTTACATGTAGGCAACTGGAGTCTGGAGCGTACGCCGTGAGAGAGCCTTTTTTTTTTTTGAGACAAGTGAGAGAGCATGTGATCATTGTGCGAGGCCCGGAGCTAGGTGGCTAGTGCTTTTTCTGGCCCCGTAGCGGTACTGCCCTAGCAAGCCAGCTTGCTTGCTCTTGTAGTTATTCTTTCCTGGTCAATTGTCAGGTATTCAGGTGTCTCATCAGATCGATTGCATCAGTGGCCAGCATCGATGCAAAGCTGATGCTGCTAATTTTTGCACGCATGCGTGTCCAGTCCAGCACGGTGAGGCTGGGCGCAAGAATGACATGATTTGACTGGCCCGGTAGACCTCTCTGAACTTGCCATCTTCTCCTTCAGGCATGTTACATGTAGGCAACTGGAGTCTGGAGCGTACGCCGTGAGAGAGCCTTTTTTTTTGAGACAAGTGAGAGAGCATGTGATCATTGTGCGAGGCCCGGAGCTAGGTGGCTAGTGCTTTTTCTGGCCCCGTAGCAGTACTGCCCTAGCAAGCCAGCTTGCTTGCTCTTGTAGTATTCTTTCCTGGTCAATTGTCAGGTATTCAGGTGTCTCATCAGATCGATTGCATCAGTGGCCAGCATCGATGCAAAGCTGATGCTGCTAATTTTTGCACGCATGCGTGTCCAGTCCGACAGGGTGAGGCTGGGCGCAAGAATGACATGATTTGACTGGCCCGGAAGACCTCTCTGAACTTGCCATCTTCTCCTTCAGGCATGTTACATGTAGGCAACTGGAGTCTGGAGCGTACGCCGTGAGAGAGCCTTTTTTTTTGAGACAAGTGAGAGAGCCAACTGATATATCCTCAAACAGAAAGATAAAAGACTGACGAACTAGCGGTTGGGTCCAAGTAAAAGGGGAGCGCGCTATGTCTTGCTTATAGCGAGACCTAGCGATTCCTATTTGACGCTGCAGTTCATTTTGCAAACGGGCGCCTGCAGCGCCCCCGTGCTTGGCCGGCCCATCAAGTGTTTTTTTCTTCTTGTGTTTTATTAATCCAGAAAAAATCAATGTGCAGACTCAGAGTGAAGGCAAATCCTAAATGGCGCCTTCAGCGCCCGTAATAGTAGTTCGCGCAATTAGGCGCACACCCACTCCACGATGGGCCAGCCCATTTACATTTTTTTTCCTTTTTGAAAAAACTGCAAAATATGCACACTGAGGTGGATTCGAACCCAACCCATGGGGACTCAGTGAAATAGTTGATAACCACCCCACCTACCTCACCTTCTATGCTCATGTGCATGTTCTTCCACTTTTTGTTCTTTTTTATTTTATTTTTTCCTATTCTTCCTTCTTCCTTCTTTTTATTTTTTTATTCTTTCTTTCTAATTCGACGAAAACAGTTCACCAGATTTTATGAACATATTATTCAAACTCGATGAACTTTTTTGAATTTTGATGAACTTTTATGAAAATTGATAAACATTTTTGAAAATATGTGAACTTTTTTTCAAGTTCAATGAACCTTTTTCAAATTCAGTGAACTATTTTCCAAATTGGATGAACTTTTTTTTCAAATTCAATGAACTTTTTTCAAATTCAGTGAACTATTTTCCAAATTGGATGAACTTTTTTGTTCATATTTTTTTTCCAGAAAATCATCCTTTTCTATCTATGAGCAATAAACAACGCGGCTACCTTATTTTTAAACATTTCGCGCCGGAATCTGTCACTAGCGCCAACTTGCTCTAGTGGTTCAGGCAACCTGCACTATAGGTAAAGTGGCGAGTTCGAGTCTTAGCTGGAGCAGCATTTACAGACGGTTTTTCGTGATATACACATGTTTTCGCCGGTGCTTCATCATGGGCCGGCCCACCAGGAGCTCCCCAAAGTGAAACCCGCGACCACCGTCATCAGGTAACTCGGGACAACCGCTAGGCCACTAAGGCACTTGTGCACTGATTCTTTGTTTCTTTGTAATAGCTTTATTTCACGGTCTTATGAGCGTAGGAACTTTAACTTTGAGGCTCACAATCTTGCCAAATTTGCTTGTAATCTAGGCATAGGTAGACATGTATGGTTGAGCAATCCCCATGACCCAAACCTTGTACCTATGACCTATGTTTGGAATGAATAAAGATAGCGAGATTTCTAAAAAAAATTGTTCATCAATTTGTTTTTCTTGTTTTTCTTTTTTTTTCTAGTTATTTTACTGTTTTTCTTAATGCGCGGTTTTTTAGTTCATGAACTTTTTAATTGAATTTGATGATTTTTTATTTCATCTTTTGATGAACTTTTTTGAAAATTTGATGAACTCCTTTTTCAAATAACTTTTTTCAATTTTGGATGATTTTTTTAATTTTTTTGATGAATGTTTTTCAAATACAATGATTCGTTGTTCAAATTTAATGAACCTTTTCAAATTCGACGAACTTTTATTCAAAATTGATGATTAAAATTTAGTGAACATTTTTTTCAAATTTGATAAACTTTTTTCAGCTCGATGAGCATTTTTAATTCGTGAATTATGTTTATAATTTACCTTTTCTTTATTAATTTTTTATAGGGTATATAATACTACTATACGTTAATGTTTGTACTAAAAGAAGGGTCAAATAGCATTATTTCCTAATACGACTCAACAAAACTGCGCCAGGTCTAGTGGTGAAGGCATGAAGTTGTAAACAACGCCCAATAGGAGCTCCATGCGCGAGACCTAGAGCGTGCTGTCGCGCAAGGCGCCTCACTAAATGGGCCGGCCCAGGCGCGCGGGAGGCCACGGCCTTGTTAGTTTTTTTTTACCTTTTTCTGTTTTCGTTTTTACTTTCTTTTTTTCTTTAGTTTCGTTTATACTTTTGAATGGTCTAGATAAATATATTAAAAAAATGGATAAAATATTAACCAAGCATTTTTTTTAAATTGCAAGGTAATATGTATCTCATTTATATCATAAGGGTCATAGTACAAACAATGTAAACACCGACTTGATAAGACTGAAAAGACAACAAAACGATAGCCTTTGCACAAAAGAACACTAGCCAAGAAATAAAATTACAATCAAGAGCGAATAATCCCCTAAGCTGGACACCATCGCCCGTCACTTGCCTCCGGCACCACCACAACGACCACCAAAGAGAGAAAAAAAATGATGGATCACCTCCTCACGCGAGCTCGACGCAGCTCCATCGTTGATATGCAGCTTTACAGACCTCGAATGTGGCTCACCAAAGGCGAAGTCATTGCCGATCAACGACTCAGACCGTGGCAACACGCTGGACACGCTATCAAACTCCAGATCTGGCATCCCCACATGACTAAAACGTCCGAGGAGGAAGTCATACCTGCCAGCCATGAATGACGAACCCGGCGCACGATCCAACATCTTCCAGATTTCGCTGATGCATACCACAATCTGCATCCGCTCCTGGACTACCTCCTAAACTCCACGTCGGTGCTGGAGCAAACACCGTTGCAATGGCGGAGCCCAAGGACACAAGTCCACCATGAGGATGTCGTCGACCATCCGTGTTTGAATAGACTGGTTTCCAAATTCATCCCTAACATATGACCATGGGGAGAGATCAGAAGCTTCTTTATTCAGCGCCGCCGAAGCCAAAACGATGAACGACCGGAAAACCAAGCTACTAGGGCCTAACCTAAAACTACACGATTCACATGTGCATATATCTGACAACCCCCCTCACGACCAACAACCAAGGTCGTCGGTGGAGGAAAGCCGCCGGAGGAAGGCGGCGGAGTGACTCTCCTAGCCGCCGGAGAAAATGTTAATCAAGCATTTGAAAAATCTTAACAAGTATCTGAAAAATGTTAATCAAGCATTTGAAACATGTTGACCATGTATTAAAAATGTTTAATAATTATTTGAAAAATGTTAATCACACACTTTAAAAATATTAAATGTGTATACAAAAAATGTTGATCATATATTCAAAAGTCTTGTATTGTATTAAAAATGTTAAACTTGTATTTAAAAAATGTTAAACTTGTATTTGAAAAATATTAAACTTGTATTTGAAAAATGTTAATCAAGCATTTGAAATTTTTCAAATTTATATGAAACAATGTTGACCATGTATTCGAAAATAGTTAATCTGGAATTTGAAAACAACGTTAATCAAGCATTTCAAAAATATTACATGTTTATAGAAAAAATGCTGACCATCCACTAAAAAATTGTTAATCTTGTATTTGAAAGATATTAATAAAGTATTTGAAAAATGTTTAAAATGTTTTTTAATTGACCTTGCAATAAAAAATATTATCTTGTATTTGAAAAATGTTAATCAAGCTTTTAAAAATGTTAAAGACGTGTATAGTAAAAATGTTGACCATGTATTCAAAAACCGAGAAAGAAAGAAAAAAAAAATATGAAAACCAATAAATTAAGAAAAATAAAACATAGAAAAAGAAAAAAAGAAAGAAAAGCAAGAAAACTCATCAAAATCGAGAAAGAAACAAAGAAGGCGAGGAAAGAAAAGAAAGAAAAAACCCAGTGCAAATAGTTAAAATAATAAAGAAAACCGATGGAAATAAAAGAGTGAAGGGCCTGTTGAAGGAATAGACTAAACTGAAAGAATAAAAAATAGAAAAATGAAAAAAAATCAGTACATCAACCACCGTGAACGATCTTCTCAGTTGGAAACAATGAAAGAAAAAAAAACAGACAGAAAAGGGTCGACCCAATACTGTAGCTGGTTTGAAAAGGCTTCTTTTGAGACCGGAGGAACACTCGCGGCATATCCTATTTGAAGCGTTTTGCATCAAACTGAGAGAAGATTGGCTAGATCAGCGAGCGGGGCCTTCAAACACAGCGGCAGTTGAAAAATCTTGGGAATTCTTATGGGAAGTAACAGTGCCGGCCAAGATAAAGGTGTTTCTGTGGAGATTGGTGCAACAATCTATTCCTACCGAGGATGTCAGAAAACATAGGAAAATGCCACAAACGATTTATGCTCTATATGTGGTATGCAGGACTCTTGGAGGCACAACTTAATTTAATGTAATATGGCCCGCTGCGTATGGGCTCTTGTCGATCATGAGCTGCTGGAACATATGATCGCCACGACTGAACCATCAACAAGAAGTTGGTTGTTTTCCATGTTTGAGGTTTTAAACCACGAGGAACTAACTCGGATGACTGTGACATTGTGGTCAATTTGGTATGCTCGCCGAAAACTGATACATGAAGGTATAAACCAAAGCCCTCTGTCAACTCACCTTTTTGTTGCTCGCTTTATAGCTGAATTGGATCAGCTACAGCAGCCAAGTGAGCCACATGTGATTAGAGCGCCAAGAAGTGCACCGGCGAGAGTTTGGCAACCACCACCGGAAGGAACCGTGAAAATAAATGTAGATGCAGGCGTTTCAGAGGACCATGGAGTGGGTACAGCTGCAGCCATTTGCAGGGATCGGGGCAGCAACTATCTGGGCTCGTCCATATTGGTGATCCAAGGGCTTTTGGAACCGGCTGTTCTAGAAGCAATCGCTTGCAGGGAAGCTCAAGCGTTGGCGCTGGACCTTGGTGAAAATCAGCTTTTCATAGCTTCTGACTGTAAGCAAGACATGTATTATATCCAGCAGAAAATAGGAGGCGAAGAAGGAGGCATCATCAGAGAGATTGCTGAAACTACAAGTCTTTTTAATTCCTGTTCTTTCAATTTTGAATCTAGGATTTCGAATTTTGAAGCCCACAAGCTAGCTAGATATGGCGTCTCTCTGCCTGTAGGCAGACACCTGTGGTTGGGTGTCCCGCATGACACCCTTGTAATTCCCACGAACATCCTGCATAATCAATAAAGGCTAGCTACCCTTTGCTCAAAAAAAAAAAATCAAACTGAGGAGCTTTTGCATAGGTCAATTTAAAAAATAAACATTTTTAACATTTTTCTTTCACATAGTTTGATTTTTTTAATATATGAAAAATGTTAAAAATGTTCAGTTTGATGCAAAATGCTTCAAATAGGATATTGTGCATAGGTCAATTTAAAAAAAAACATTTTTAACATTTCGCCGGCAAAAGTTTTTAAAAATATTCTCGTCTTAAATTTTAAAAAAATGTTCATGTTTGAAAAAATCATCAGGACTTTCGAAAGCAATTCTCGTTTTCAAAATTTATTCGAAATTCATTTTTCAAAAATGTTCTTGTTTTTAAATTTTGTTCATAATTTCAAAAATTGTACGTGTTTCGAAAAAGTTCAAGAGTTTCAAAAAATGTTCCTATTTTCAAATTTGTTCACATTTTCAAAAAAATGTTCACTTTCAAAATATGTTCAGGAATTTTAAAAAGTGTTTTGTTTTCAAATTATTTTCACCATTTTAGAGAAACGTTCATGTTTAAAAAAATGTTCGCGGTTTCAACATTTTGTTCGCAATTTCAACAAATGTTCCCATGTTTCAAATTTTGTTCGCATATCTAAAAAGGCGTACAGTACAAATTTTAGTTGCATTAAAAAAGTTCTGGTTTAACTCTTTTGTTCTGAATTTAGAAAATGTTCATGTTTTCCATTTTTCAGAACTTCAAATCTGTTCCTGGTCTCAGAAAATGTTCGGAAATTTCTAAGAATGTTTCCGTTTTTCATAATTTGTCCGTTATTCCAAAATGGTTAACTTTTTAAAAAATTGTTCGGGATTTGCAGGATTTGTTCGTGTTTAATTTTTAAATCCGGAGTACCAAAAATCTTTAGTTCTAAAAAAAGGAATATAAAGAAATTGTGGCATTTCAAAACTGCTCGCAATTTTTAAGAAATGTTTTTCAAAATGTTTTCCAAATCTCAACGCTTTCTGTATGGTCTTATAATGTTTTGCACCTTGATATTCAGTTGTTGTTGTCTAGTGTAGTGGCTAAGAGCTCGCTGTCAGTTTACTACGGTGCGTGAGGTCTTGGGATCAAATCGCGTCACATTGTTGTTGTTCAGCCTTTTTTGTGTCGCGCGATAGGAAACAGATTGAGCCGGCCCAGTCACGCCTCGCCCCCGTGCGTCGGGCTCCTGTATGGCGCAAAATGCATCATATAGGAGGTCCCAACACTCGCTATAACCGAGATATAGCCTTTGCGCAAGTTAAATACTACCAGGACATTCCAGCTGATGAGGGAAGCCCGACCAGGTAGGCCCATGATGACGTACGGCCCATCGAAAAGCCCGAGGGATAGAAATGCTATAGTCCAGATATCAACGGTAGTGAGGGCTTACAACTCAGTCGGAGTGGGGCTATTGGTCAGACAAGATTCAACTATCACACGGGATTCATCAGTCAGACGGACCTCTTCGGTCGGTAGCCTCACGTCAGTCAAATCCAACGGCAGAAGAACATACATGCGTTAGGAGAGGCACCCCCCCCCCCCCCACTACACTAATCACAACTAGTAACATCCGGCCATCAATGAGCCATTACACGCAACAATTTTATCAGCCGTTGTAGCTATCCTTCATGGCACACTCTACATAAGCCATGAAGGAGCATCAGGCTAAGTATTCGCATTCTTTGTAATTAAGGATAGTATAACCGCACTTCATCCCCACCCTCACAGCGATTTGGGTTTTCAGCCGTCTGTTTTATTGATCTGAGAGTTTCTGGCCGTCAAATTTAATGTGAAAAACGATCTGTTTTGTAGTGTGGCTAATCTGGCCCAGCTGTCCTGTGGGCTGCTGCTCCACGGGCCGAAACAGACGCTTCTGGTGCATTGGGCCTTCGGGCAGCCCAGTACAACGCTTTGCTAAAGGAGGCCCAGTCCCGCATCGACGGGGTCACGGGGTGGCAGGACGTCCCACGGCCGAGCTCTGAGGCAAGATCGGATCGATCGGGCCGATCTCGGCGTTGCACCACTAAAAAAATCTGAACCACTGCAGCTTTTCAGGTTCTGTACGCGGTCCTTGGGAGAGCCACAAGGCCTGGCCCTTTTTTTAGATCATGCTAGTTCCTCTTCACGTGATTCCCGAGGGAAGTCAATCAATTCCTTAAGGGCTAGTTTGGTTATCAGCGATCCCGGGGGTATCCCCGTCGAAATCTAGGGCTCATGGCCCACTAGGCAAACCAGCCCATGGAAAATGAGCGCGTCGTTTGGTCGCTCATAGCTGGGGGACTTTCTGGCCCGATCCCCTGCGTTTCCCTGGGAGAACGATCCACGACCCGCAAGGTCGGGTAGAAAATCCACGCTTCTTCTTCTCTCACACGATCGACTTGGAGCCTAGTGACTTGGAGCGTTTCCCCCATCCTCCAGCCACCAAATGATATACTACTACAGACTAGGGAAATACTCCGTATCCACTACGATGGAAGGGGATCTTGTCAGCCCCATAAAATCACCCCACTGGGGTTTGCTACCCTGGTTTTTGTTACCTTGCTACCAAACTAGCCCTAAGTAGTACTATTTGTCTAAGTACAACACGTTTGCAAGGTTTAATCAATGAATAGGGTGTTTTAGCTTTTGCTTTACCAATTCACGTGAAGGCAAGAAGGTAAAAATTTAATGTCTGATTTTTGTTTGCTCTTTGTCAATTGCCATTACAACTTTTCGTGGAGGCCGATCTGATTTAATACTAGATCACCTGGGATGCATAAGAATTTCCTTTTCGGTCCGCTACATGCAGAATAAATCTAGGTTTTATTTATCCTACTTATTTGTTTAACATATAAAATTATTACACACAGAATATTTTCGGTTGGTTTGTACTGCACTAATTTTTGCAGAGATATTTGGCCGACGCTTGTACATGTGTTTTCTGTCCACGTCGATCTGGACAAGTTCTCGCCGACCGACTCCTCGTTCGTGGCCCGATGCAGTCTTGAGGCACTCTGGCCAGGACGTCCTCGTCCATAATCATCTCATCTACCAGGACGTCGTCGGATAATCACCAGGTGCAATCGTTCTAAGTTATTCGCGATGTGCATATTAATAATATTTCAAAGAGTATTTTCTATTGGCCCGCGATTCTTGGCCCTAAAGGTTTTGCACTTCAGTCTACACTACGGCCGTCATTTCAGGGCGATCCGATATGCCATCGCTGTCATGCACGCGTCATGTCCGTAACTCGGGCAACCCTGTGAATCCGGATTGTGTCACCTCGTCACGCCGGCGCCCTGTGTCGACATCGGCCTTGCGCCAGGCCAAATCTATTTTAATAATTTATTTCGCATAAATAAATTCTGTCAAGAATTTTTATTTATTTTATTATTATTATTATCTGGCTTGTGCTACTTTGCCACGTCAGCCGATGACATCGTCCCGCCTTCGCCGACCAAGTTGTGGGGTCACCTCGGCATGCGTCCATGTGTCGGCAACTTCGCTGCCACTCCGCCGGGCCGACCTCGGTGCTCAAGCCATATTCCTTTAACTATTTACTTCACTTAACTCAGTTAAGTAGAATATATTTTTATTACATTTAGCTTGCACTATCTTAGGTGTGCAGGTAATCGACTTCAGATGCGTCACGGGGTCACCTCGCGTGCCGACGTCGTCGTCCCGCCTCCGTCGACCAAGTTATATTGTCACCTTGGCGCGTCACCTTGGCTAGACCGGAGGCTTCCCGATCGCATCATCCATCTACTCTAGGGACTTCGGCGTCACCAGCCGACTAGCTTCGTCACGATTAGCTGGACCGGGGGCTTCGCCTCGCCACATCAACTGTATTGTGACGCCAGTTCGTCAAGCCGAACTCCTCGCTCGGTCAACTCGGGCTTGGGGGCTGGGACCTCGGCCAGGCCGAGGACTATGTCTTCGTCCCGCCACATGCCCGGACCTCATCATCAACACCGAGCACATTAACCAGCTAAGTCGCTTTCATGCTCAAATTTCCTCAAATCTTTCAATTTTTGCTCGGTTCAACCAACATTATATTTGTGCTAAGCAAAAAAGTTGTTTGTTAAAAACTTAGTTTGTCAAAAACGTTGTTCGTTAAAAACACATCCTTTTCCTGTGTTAACTGGAGGCTCTTAAATTTATATGAGCCGGTTTATAATAGGGAAAATTGAATTTATACCCTTAGTTGGGTCACCCTCGACTGATTTGCCCCTAATTTTGGAAAACACGCGGTCTTGCCCAGCTTTGACCGCTCCCTTTGCGTTTTTGCCCTTCCGGCACGTCTTCGTCCAGTCAGCGTCGTTTGACCGCAAACGACGCGTTACTTTGGACATTTTTGCCCCTGTCGGTGCTATACCTGATACCCCTTCGTCCTCAATGTGCTAGCGCAAGCAAACAGAGGAGAGCGAGAATGCCGGCGAGGAAAAAGGAGTGGGAGGTAAGGCGTGGCGCGGTAGAGCAAGGAGCGGCGACGCATGGCAAGCTCGGGCTCTTCCATCTTCTCGCCGGTGGTCGGAGAGGTAAGTAAAACTCCGGCAACGCTTCTTCCTCCCCCCAATGCGTTCTAGGGTTTGTGATAATTGGGGAAATTTCTGATTTAGGTTGATGGGGTCGAGATTGTGGAGCATGTCTCCGAGTTCTATCTTCCAGATGAAAGTTATTGCGGATTGGAGCTTTTATCAAAGCATCGCTGCCCTGGTCATGGCCTTGTTCCTGCCCGGCGTGTTGCGTGGGGAGGAGCTAACACTGGCCGCCGTTTTTTAGGGTGTCCTCTAGATGTAAGATCTTGTGAATTATACCATGCTTAAGATGGTGTTTATGCAATCTCTAATGTTTTGTTAATTTGATGTTCAAGCAGTTACCACATGAGTGTCACTGGGTCGTTTGGGTTGATCCTCCTCCTCCATTGCGTGCTGCCCTTGCTTTTGAAGACCTGCACGCAGAGCTAGAACAAAGCTGGATCAGAAGCCACAAAATGCAGAAGCAAAACATGGAGCTGTCAAAGAAAAATCTTGCTTTGAAGAAGACAGTGAGAGAGAGATGAGATGCTGCTAGTTCTGGCATTGTTGTTCGTAGGAATGTGTGTTGCTATTTTTTGTGTGTTCTAGTTCTAGAATTTGTAAGCCAAGATCTTATACCTGACTGCACAACTAGCTCCCGTAGATGCATCATGTGAGGGCTCCTTTGGTGGTGGCATCTGCTGCTGAAGAACATCATGTGCTGTCTCATCCTCCTCCTCCTCTTGTATTTCTGCTTCTGCTGGTTCATTGGCTGTAGGATGATCATCTGCATTGTCTGCTCCCCAATGTTCATCTTCTCCAAAGGCTGGATCAACAGATTGTTTGCAGCCCTTGGCTTTGTGTCCACATCTCCCACACCTTTTGCACTTGTGCTTCCTAGGACCAAGGCCTTTTCCTTCAGTGCTACTTCTAATCCTTTGCTTTCTTGGTCTGCCTGGAGCTCTGTGTTGAACAGGAGCACACAATTTGAATCCAAGATCTATAATGTCCCACTGTTGCTTGCCTTCTAGAGCTGGGAGGTTCTCAGCATAAGTAGCTCTGAACATGTCAACTGAGTAATATTTGTGGACATATTGATCTATTCCACTTGCTTCGCCTCTTAGAGCAGTGATAAAGACAAGTGCATGGATGCATGGTTTACCAGTGATCTGCCATTGTCTGCAACTGCAAGACCAGCGCTCTAAGTCAACAGGGTACCTCCATTCTCTATTCTCACTGTCAGTAGCAGTCACCTCTGCCTCTGTTGGGCTTCTCCTCACTATACTCATTTGCAAACCTTTTGTTTTCTCCATTAACACCTTCATTACTACTGGTATGATGTAGTGCCCAATGAAATGGTCAAAGGCAATTCTGTTTCTTAAGTCAAATTTCTCCATGTTATACTGCCTTATCTTGTCTAGCAGATCAACTATGTGCAGGCTCTTGTATTTTTTGATTATGGAGTTGAATGACTCAGCTAGGTTGTTATTGACATAGTCAACTTTGCTCATCTCATTGAAATCAGCTCTTGCCCATATTTTTGTGTGGTGTTCCTCTAGATATTCCTTTACTTTGGGCTTGCTTTTCAACTGGTTCAAGTGATAGTTGTGTTTCTTGATGCTACAAGTTAGTGAGCATGGCCACAAATTATCATCATAAAACTTCCCCTTGAATTTCTTGCTGAAATTTTGGGCCAAGTGCCTCATGCACTCTCTGTGCTCCACTCCAGGGTAAACATCCTCAACAGAAGTTTCCAATCCCTTGCAAGCATCAGTATGTATCACTAAACCTTCTGGATGACCTATTATTTTCTTTAGGTTGCTAAAAAACCAAGTCCAACTCTCAATTGACTCCCCTTCCAAAACACCATATGCAACAGGAAACAACCAGTTGTGTCCATCTAGGGCACATGCTGCCACAAGTTGCCCTCTGAACCTACCAGTCAGTGCAGTAGCATCTACAGCTAGGTATTGCCTACACCCCTCCAAAAAACCTTTTTGACATGCTTTGAAGCACACACACACACCCTTCTAAAGCACTCCTTGTAGAACTTCTTGTTATTAAGCTTGTACTCAACCGTGTGCTTCTCAATTTCCACAATACTGCCTTGTGATGCCCTCTCTACTTCAGCTTCAAAAGTATATAACAGCTGAAAGCTATCACTATACTTTCCATACAGTTTGTCAAGTGCAATCTCTTTGCCATGGTAGCATCTGTCATATGGCACCTCCACACCATATTTCTCTAACAACTTGCTCTGAATTTCTTTAGGACCAATTCCTGGATTTGCTTTGATCCATGCCATAGAAGCATCTGCTATCCATCTTCTTTTTGCAGCTCTCAATCTCTGAGATCTATTCACACTAGGACATGTATGCTGATATGGGTTGACTTTAATCTGAAACAAACCAAAAAAAACAATGAGATTAGTACAGAAAATGCAATACCTGAAAATAAACTAAAACAAAAATACAATACCTGAAACAATGTGCTCTTCCTCATTAAAGAGGCATGCAGTCTCCACTTGCATCTCTCATAAGCACATTTGACAGTAAACCTTGTTGGATCACTTTCTAGAGTAAGGAACTCAGTTTCAGACTTGATTGAGAAGCTTGAAATTGCATTTCTGCAGTCAACTGCACTAGGGAATACCACACCTTCATCAATACATGGATTTTCCCTGTCATACATATTTACAGGTCTGTCCTCTTCTGCATCTTCAAAAACTCCCATCTCAACATCCTCTTGCTTCTCATCATCATCTGCATCTAAAAATTCTGTAGGAATGTACTCTTTATCTGCTGCATCTCCTTCATCATTATTGTGTTGGACATATCCAGGATATAGAACCTCATCCTCCACACCAGGTGCATCAGGCAATGCCTCCTCCACAACAGGATCAAGTGGCTTCTTTTGGTTTTCTTGGCTTTCATTGACACTTGCAGTTGCATAAGCACTTGGTGTTCTAGGAGCACTTGGTGTTCTACTGCTAGCCCTAGTTCTGGATGCAGATGGCCTAGAACTAGATGTGTTCACACATCTCTGACCTCTAGTTCTTTGTATAACTGTGATTTCCAAATTGCATGACATAGTTGCTGCATTACTTGCAAACATCAGACCTAACTCTGCATCACACTGCACAGGGACCCAACAAAGTTTGGAACTATCCCAATATCTGATCTCCACAGCATCAAACAATCCCCATGGATACTTGGCACAAATGGCAGCCCTAAAATTAGTATATGAACTAGTGCTGTCCACAACTAAAGGAAATGTGAATCCACAATCTTTTCCTTCTGTACCAGCAGCAACTAGAACAGTGGTCTCCATTCGAACTGAAAGAAAGAACACTGTAGCTGGATCCATCCTATGGGGGAACAATATCCAGTGATAAAACGCACAAACTTTAGACTAAACCCTAAATCCAAGTAAATCTCCTGTGAAAAAACTAAGCAAATCAGGTCCAATACTAACCCTGGGGGAATTTGCCGTGCAGATCCGCCCCCGCTTGTCGCCATTGGTGCAGATCCGCCACCGCTTCTCGCCGTTGGTGCAGATCTGCCACAGGAGCTTCCCTTGTCGCCGTTGGTGCCGCCGCCATCGCCTTCTCCGTGCTGCAGTGGAGGTGTGCTATTCCTACCACTGCAGCGGCCACCACCGACGCTTTCTCCACTCTCCCCCATCACCTTGCAATGGATCTGGCCGCCCGCCGCTCGGCGCCGCAATTTAGGGTTCGTCAGAGGGAAGAAGAGGGAGCAAGAGTGGGGAATGAGAGAGTGTGAGTGGGCACGGGGGGCAAGCGGTGTCCAAAGTAACGCGTCGTTTGCGGTCAAACGGCGCTGACTGGACGGAGACGTGCCGGAAAGGCAAAAACGCAAGGGGAGCGGTCAAAGCTGGGCAAGACCGCGTGTTTTCCAAATTTAGGGGCAAATCAGTCGAGGGTGACCCAACTAAGGGCACAGAAACAATTATCCCTTTATAATAAGTGTTTTCTTCTTAGTCGTTGCAAAGTCTTTTTCTACGACTCCTTTCTCACCTCGAGTGTATGGTCAATAGCCGGATAGCCTAGTTTCTCTCTAAAGACGCTCGAGTTTAGTTAGTTAAACTGTCCTTGAAGGAGCACTCCGCCTTCGGGATAAGGAGGTTGAAGCCGAAGGCTGACCTACTGAGGTTTAGAGATAGGGTGTGTCATGTTAAAGCACAACGGAAGGAAAATTTTATTTTAAGACCAATTTTTGGATTGGCACGGAAAAACTTGATTTAGTTCAGACATCCAGTTTTTACATGAGTTTTTTTGGCTTTTCGAGCTTATGGCACTTTTAAGCTATTTGTATGTTTTTCTTTCAGGCAACGGGACATCCTCATGACCGAGGTGCCCTGTGTAATACTTCAGCTCGACTGATCTTTTCCGACCCACAGCTCGGCATCTTTCCTGCCGACCTACACCTCGGCGTTGGCGAAATGTACAGCACATCCGGACTAGTTCCCGAGCAGTGCAATGCCAGACGCCTTTATATCATCGTCAATATCCACGGGGGGGGGGGGGGGGGGGGGGGCTGCGACTAGAGCCGAACCCACCAAAATCAAAGGTACTCTGAGGAGTCCTCGGCAAAATGTTCTCGGATATTGCTTTATATGCATCAGTTTCGAATTGTGTCTTCAGTCAATAGTTGGGTTGCCCGGCTCCTGTGCTTGCCTCCTACATTCCGCTTTTGTTTGGCTAGGTGTGCAAAGGGAGAACCACTACGATTGTGATTCCAGCTCGAATGGTTAAGCGCCTCGATGGAGAAAGCCGAAAACTGACTGTCACAATGGGCGTAAACTGGCCAGCGATCTGATGAATGTGTCAAACTATTGATCGATAGAGGTTACCTCATGTTAAATGATTGACCTTTCATAAATTTGTCCCAAGTGTTAATGGCTTGACCTTGGCTGATGCCGAACACTAACCCGGGTCTAGTAACTGGCCTTCCAACTTTAAGCCCCTATGACTAAGTGAAAGTTATAAGAGCCTGCATATATGATTGCCTCGTTTCCACTAACACAACCGCCTCCGGGCACTGAGACGTCGGCTAAGGGTTGTCTTGTTACTGCGGAAACACCATGTGTAGCATCCAAAGGGGTAGAAGCCGACGATGAGCCACTTTCAAATGATAAACGGTCACAACAGAGTCAAAATAAACTTATACCATCAGCGTTTGTATTCAATATAAAAGTGTTGCCTTCCGTAATCATGGTTATAAAGCCATAAATATGCATCAAATTTGACTTAAGATTTTGGCCAAGCTGGGTTGCCTGGCTCCTGTGTTTAATTAACCCTACGTTCCCAATTGTTCGGCTAGGGGGTAAATGGAGCACCTCTGTGATTGTTACTACCGATTCATTTGGGTTAGTACCTCAGACTGGGTGAAGCTGAAAGCTAGCTATCTTAAAAACGGGAGATGTTATGGCTTCAGAGATCACACATTAACTGGCTACGAGAGGGTGATCGCAACACTAAGTTCTTCTAGAAGAAAGTTGTGTGGCGGGCAAAGAAAAATAACATCTCGAAGCTTAAAGATGCGAATGGAAATTGGGTCACAGATCCAGCACAATTAGAAGCTATGGCTACTGATTATTTTCGAGACCTGTTTACTTGTGATCCTAGTCTCAATCCAAGGGAGATTGTGCGGCTGTTTGAGAAAAAAGTTTCACCAGAAATGAATGAGGTCCTTTGCTGAGATTTCTCTGAGAAGGAGATTGCAGATGCGCTTTTCCAGATAGGGCCGCTCAAGGCGCCGGGCACGGACGGATTTCCAGCAAGGTTTTATCAGCGGAATTGGGGCATTTTAAAGGAAAAAGTAGTACATGTTGTACAACAGTTTTTTGCTATGGGATTTATGCCAACTAACGTTAGTCACACAACCATAGTTTTAATCCCAAAGGTTGATCAGCCAAGTACCATCAAGGAATTCCGGCCGGTCAGCCTATGTACGGTTCTCTATAAGGTCATAGCAAAGTGTCTTGCAAACAGATTGAGGCCAATTTTGGGCGAGATCATATCAGTGAACCAAAGTGCGTTTGTGCCCGACAGACTAATCACGGATAATGCACTTGTTGCCTTTGAGTGCTTCCACTTTATTGAGCATAATAATAATCCCGGGAAGAATTTTTGTGCATATAAGATTGACATGTCGAAGGCGTATGACCGCGTGGACTGGGGCTTCTTGGAGAAGGCGATGAAAGGCTTAGGTTTCGCTCATCGGTGGGTCAGATGGATAATGTCGTGTATATCCTCGCTGAGTTACTCGGTTAAATTTAATGGAACCTTGCTGGATTCATTTACCCCCACACGAGGGTTGTGACAAGGTGACCCCCTGTCGCCATTTCTCTTCTTGTTCGTTGTAGACAGGCTTTCATGTTTACTGCAAAAGGAGATTACCGAGAACAGAATCACTCCCCTTAAGGTGTATCGAGGAGCTCCGGGTATATCTCATATGTTGTTTGCCGATGACACCCTTCTCTGCTTTAAAGCAGACGCTAGCCAAGCCAGGAGAATGCAACATGTAATCAATGCGTACGCGCAAGGTACGGCTCAATTGGTAAATTTTGACAAATGTTCGCTCATGTTTGGCAAATCATGCCCGGTTGTGATCCAGGAGGAGGTTAAGTCTGTTTTGCAAGTGTCACAAGCTGAGTTTGAACCAAAATACCTTGGTCTTCCAACACCAGAGGGGCGTATGCATCATGGAAAATTCCAAGATATACAAGCAAAGATGCTTGAGAGAATTGTGCTTTGGGGGGATTCCTCTTCTGGTGGTAAGGAGGTGCTGATTAAAGCGGTGGCTCCGGCTCTTCCGACTTTTCTCATGGGGGTGTTTAAGCTACCTGATAGTCTGTGCAAGGACCTCACCAAGATGATCCGTGATTTCTAGTGGTGTGCGAGTCAAGGGCAGCGGTGTACACACTGGGTGGCTTGGGACATCATGCTTCGCCCCAAATCTCATGGTGGCATGGGGTTCCGAGATATGAAACTCTTCAACCAAGCCTTGCTTGCGAAGCAGGCCTGGAGACTGATTGAGAATCCACAAAGCTTATGTGCTCAGGTACTAAAAGCAAAGTACTACCCAAATGGCTTCCTGGTTGATACTGTATTTACGGGCAATGCGTCCTCATCGTGGCAAGCTATCGAGTGTAAGGCCATTTCCCTACTTTGTGTTTTGGATGATGATGACAACCCTTTGTTGGTCTAATCTTGTGCTAAGTGTTTCAGGTTTTTCGATATTTAGGCCTACATCGGTTAGCTATTCTCTCTGAAAGGAAAAGATCAAAGACGGAGTTTTCTACGCTTTTTATCTCTTTGGTCGTAGGGAACCCGTACTATCAAGAGGGAATCCACATTAGAAAGAGTTGGGGGAATCTTTTCACGTACACTTCCTCACCCCTCTCTTGCCTTCCTTAGTTGTGAGAGAGAGCTCTTCCCTTCTTATCCTACTGCTTGCCGTGGCTTCCCAGCAATTGTACCTCTCTCTGGAGCGGTTGTACTGCTGGTTCTTGGCGCTTGCCAGTCTTGATCGAGCAGTTGTACCGCTGCTTCCGGGCGGTGGTACCGCCACCATGCTCAGCAAAGACTACGGCGGTTGTTCCGGCCAAGTACCGCCCAAGTACCGGTCAGACTTCTGTTTTGATGCGGTACTCGGGCGGTGGTGGCCCGGTTGGTCCGGTCATACCGGTACCACCGGTGCCCTGAGCGGTTCTACCGCTCAGGACTTAGCCACCCAAGCGCTCAAGGCCAAGCGGTTGCACCGGTCCTGTACCGCTCGACTACCGCACTCAGGGGTGACTCCCTACTGTTTCTATGCGGTGGTTGAGCGGTGGCTGGGCGGTTGGTCCGGTTGTTCTCATAAACCGGTACTACCGCCTAGTCGCCCGGTTGTACTGCCTGGTAGGGTTCTGCACGCAAACTGTGAGTCCCGGTTGTACCGGGACAATGAGCGGTTGTACCGCTGCAGTACAGAAAATGCAGTAACGGTTGGATTTTTAGGGTTGCTATATAAGGGTGCTTCTTCCACCTACCACATTTACCTCTTACCTCTCTCACTCCACCATTAATGCTACTCAAGCTCTCTTGGCCGATCTCTCTCTCTAGCCACTCAAACTTGCTGATTTGCTAGGGATTGAAGGAGGAGACCTAGATCTACACTTCCACCAAAGGATATTTGCTTCCCCCATACTTTCTTGTGTGGATTTTGTTACTCTTGGGTGTTTGAGCACCCTAGACGGTTGAGGTCACCTCGGAGCCACATTCCATTGTGGTGAAGCTCCGCGGTTTCGTTGGGAGCCTCCAATTAAGTTGTGGAGAGAGCCCCAACCTTGTTTGTAAAGGTCCGGTTGCCGCCTCCAAGGGCACCAATAGTGGAATCACGGCATCTCGCATTGTGTGAGGGCGTGAGGAGAATACGGTGGCCCTAGTGGCTTCTTGGGGAGCATTGTGCCTCCACACCGCTCCAACGGAGACGTACTTCCCCTCAAAAGGAAGGAACTTTGGTAACACATCCTCGTCTTCACCGGCTCCACTCTTGGTTATTTCATCCCTTTACTTGTGCAAGCTTATTTGTGTTATATCCCTTGCTTGCTTGTGTGCTTGTTGTTGTTGCATCATATAGGTTGCCCACCTAGTTGCATATCTAGACAACCTACTTTGATGCAAAGTTTAATTTGGTAAAGAAAAGCTAAAAATTGTTAGTTGCCTATTCACCCCCCTCTAGTCAACTATATCGATCCTTTCAATTGGTATCAGAGCCTCGTCTCTTTATTAAGGACTTTGTCGTCCGAAGAGTATGGTTGACACCGTAGACGGTGTGGAGGAGCACTCCGGTGCGAATCCGGTCTCGTCTACGGGAGATGGGGGAACCGCGGTCTCTCGTGAGGAATTCAATGTGGCTTTGGACACATTAAAAACCTCCATGACGACCGAGGTTGAAAGCATGTTTAATAAATTCATTGAAGGGCTTAAACTATCCACCGCACCGTTGAAAGTGGGTGATCCCACTAACAAGGTGACGGATGCTAACTCCGACAAGGGGGAAGCTACTAGTGAAAAAGCTCCTTCTTCTAGTGGTAAGAATGGCACCGGCATCTTTGCCCATGTGGAACCTCCACTTGTTTATGGTGGACCGATTCCTTCTACTCATTTGAATCATGCCGGTCCTCCCTCTAAGATTGTGAAAAATGAGGACTTTGATTCTTGGGTTTATCGCTTTAAGCGTCATTTAAATCATGTGAATACTAATCTTTGGAGAATCATTGAAGAAGGTTTTATCCGCATGACCGAAGCAACTTCACCCCTAGAGAAGCCGCGGATAATCAATTCAATGAGAATGCTCTCTTCATCATCCAAGATGCAATTCCACCCGAAGATCTCCCTCATCTCGGCCCTTCGCCATGGCCAAAGATGCATGGCATTGTGTTGTCTCCCTCTACCGGGGAAGCGCAAGCATTCAACGCTCCAACTATGAAGTGGTGCAAGATGAAGCCGATGAGTTTGCAATGAAAGAAGATGAAGAACCTCGTGAGCTTTATCGGAGAGTAACCAAACTCGCGGTCTCACTCCGAGATCATGGGAGCAAGGACACGGATGACAATTGGATCAAGCGCAAATTCTCAAGGCAATGATGCCTTACCACAAGGCCATGTCCTCCGTCATTCGTCAAAGGCCGGACTTCCACACCTTGTCCTCAAGTGAAGTGTTGGATGAGTTTGTGGCTATGAGCATCTTGGACAAGACCGCCGACAATGCGGTGCTACGTTCTCAAAGGGCAAAGAAGCCCAACCTTG
Source organism: Triticum aestivum (assembly GCF_018294505.1). Lineage (NCBI taxonomy): Eukaryota > Viridiplantae > Streptophyta > Magnoliopsida > Poales > Poaceae > Triticum > Triticum aestivum. Next base: position 290,262,954 of record NC_057796.1, read on the forward strand.
CATTGAAGGCCAAGGTTAGTGTGGAAGAAGAAGAAGAGGAAGAAGAGGAAAGCAACCCCGAAGATACAAAGTATGCCTATCATGAACACATGGCTCTTGCTTCAAGGCAATTTTGGAGCAAGAAGAACACAAGGCCCAACTTCAACAAGAACAACTCAAGTGGCGCGAAGGTCAAGCAACGAGTGAGGACTTGCTATAATTGTGGCAATGTGAGCCATTTTGTTGCGGAATGTCCTTACGAGAAGAGGGAGGACAATGGTGGCAAGCTCATCCGAAAAGACAAGGCCAAGTCTTTCCCCAACAAGAGCAACTTCACCAAGAAGACTCCTCCCAAGGCGTTGGTGGTCCAAGAAGAATATAATGAGGAGGATGATGATGATGAAGATGGTGAGTCGGTTGCCATGGCCTCCGTTGCCATTGCGACAACTCCACGGGTGTCTCTCTTCGACTCACCCAATGAGAGCATCACCGCCAAGTGCCTCATGGCTAAAGCCACCAACAAGGTAACCCCCAACATCAAAACTACCATCATTAATAATCCTTCCTTGACGGATTGCATTGATGAACATGAGGGTTCCAATGTGGAGAAGAATGAGTTTGAGTCTTTTATGAGTAAACTCAAGGGTAAATCCAAGAAGCACTTCGTTGCTTTCTTGGAACAACTTGGTGAAGCCAATGACATGATCAAGGCTCACGAAGATACCATCTCTAAGATGGAGGGGCATAGTCGTGACTATGCCGATGAGATTCGGATCTTTCCAATGCTCTTGAGGAAGAGCGTGGTCTTCGTTTGGCTCTTGAGGAGTCACACAACGATGATCATGCTAAATTAAAGAAAGATCTTGATCATGCTCTTGTTGTATCTCGTGCGCTAAATTCCGAGAAGGCCAAACTTGGGGTTGATCTTGCTAGACTCAAGGAGGAGTTTGATATACTTGACAAGGCTCACAAGGCCTTGAAGGTGCTCATGCTAGCCTCAAGGAGTCTCATGATCAACTCCAATGAAGCTAACCAAGGAGAAAGCCACCTTTCCTCATATGGTGTTAATTGATAATGCAAATGCTACTAACCCTTGTTGTGAGCATGTGCATCTTGTTGAGGAGAATGCTAAGTTGAAGGAGCAACTTGAGAAAGGCCTTGTGTCGTGCATACAAGGTGAGAAGAACCTCAACGACCTTTTGAGCAATCAAAAGGAAGTTGTGGCCAAGGAAGGGATTGGGTTCGCACCCAAGTCCAAGAACAAGAAGAAGAATGACAAGACCAAACGACCTCCTCCTCTCAAGCAAACCTTTGTGAAGGAGGGAGAGGGTGCTTCTAAGGAGAAGAAGAACAATGTGAAGGGTGGTGGTGTCAAGAAGGGCAATGCCACCCCTTCCAACAAAGCCGGCGACTTTAACCCTTCTTATGTGTTGTGTCGTGCTAGTGATGGGCATGTTTATGCCAAATTTGTTGGTTCTCCTTATGAGTACATTGAATGGTCTATTTGGGTTCCTAAGACCCTTGTTACTAACATCAAAGGACCCATTACAAAATGGGTACCTAAAACCAAGCATTGATCTCTTGTAGGTGTTTGCTTCCGGTGGGGGATCATGGTTGCTCGATAGTGGAGCCACTAATCATATGACCGGAAGCAAGGACTTGGTGGTGGACGTGCACAAGATTCCATCTATGCCCACCAATGTCGAGTGGGGTGATGCCTCGTCCTCTAAGGTATTGGGACTTGGCAAGGTTGTCATTTCTCATGATCTCACGATCGAGAAGGTCATGCTTGTTGAGTCCCTTGCATACAATTTACTTTCCGTTCGTCAACTTGCACTCATGGGCTTTGCCACTTTCTTTGATATTGATACCGTGGCCCTCTTGTGGAGCAAGACTCTTAAAGTAGCCTTTGTTGGGCATGTCGAGAACGGTCTCTATGTGATTAACTTTTCGGAGCGACCCACTAAGACCGCGACATGCCTAATGGCTAAAGTTGACGTGGGATGGCTTTGGCATCGCCGTTTAGCCCATGTCAATATGAGATCTTTGCAAAGTCTTCTCAAGGGGGACCATGTCCGTGGACTAACAAATGTTAGTTTTGCTAAAGATCGTGCTTGCAGTGCTTGTATCGAAGGAAAGCTACATGAAAAGGCTCACCCTCCCACGACTATCATCTACTCGAAGAGGCCTTTGGAGCTCCTTCACTTGGATCTCTTTGGGCCTCCATCCTTTGATAGTCTTGGGGGTAGAAAGTATTGCTTGGTGATTGTGGATGACTATTCAAGATACACTTGGGTATATTTCTTCAAGAGGAAGAGCGAGACCCAACAAACCGTCATTGACTTTGCAAATGAAGCCCAACGTCAACACAATGCAAAGATCTTGACAATAAGAAGTGACAACGGCACCGAGTTCAAGAACTACACCTTGGATGAGTTTCTTAGTGATGAGGGGATCAAGCATCAATATTCCGCACCATACACCCCTCAACAAAATGGTGTAGCGGAGAGGAAGAACCGGACGTTGATGGATGCGGCAAGGACCATGATGGCGGAGTTCAAGTCTCCATACAACTTTTGGGCCGAAGCCATCAACACCGCGTGTCATGCATCCAATCGGCTCTACCTCCGCAAAGGCTTGAACAAGACTCCATATGAGATACTCACCGGTAACAAGCCCAACCTCAAGTACTTCCGGGTGTTCGGGTGTAAGTGTTTCATTCTCAAGAAAGGTGTTCGTTTGTCTAAATTTGAGGCTAGAGCTTATGAGGGCATATTTGTTGGTTATGCTACAAACTCTCATGCTTACCGTGTCCTCAATAAGTCCACGGGACTTATTGAGGAGACGTGTAACGTGGAGTTTGATGAGAATAACGGCTCCCAAGTGGAGCAAAGTGGCACTTGTGATGTAGGTGATGAAATTCCTCCTCAAGCCATAAGAAGAATGGGAGTTGGTTTTATCCTACCCATTGAGGAACCCCTTGTGGCCGAAGGAGAAGGACAATGCTCCACTCAAGTGGAGCCATCACCAACCCAAGGCCCACACGCTTCCGAAGAACAAAGTGAAGGCCCTCAACATCATGAACAAGACCAAGGGCAAGATCAATCTCAAGACGGTGTTGAATCACCAAGTGATGCCCAAGGTCAAGTTCTCTCCTCCGGCATGTTCAAGGTCAAGAGCAAGCTCAAGATCAAGAACAAGCTCAAGACGGCGCTCAAGATGAACAAGTGACCGCTCCTCATCTCACCCCCGAGGAGGAATTGGAGCGTTGTGCCGCCAAGATTGCATCCAAGCTCTCTACCAAGGGTCATCTCATGAAGAATGTGCTTGGAAGCATTCAAAAGGGGGTAAGCACTCGTAGACAATTGGCAAACTATTGTGAACATCATGTGTTTGTCTCTTGTGTTGAACCCCAAAAGGTCTATGAGGCGCTCGAAGATCCGGATGGCTCAATGCCATGCATGAAGAACTCAACAACTTCGAGTACAACAAGGTGTGGAGATTGGTGCCAAGGCCAACGGGGAACCACAATGTCATTGGAACCAAGTGGATATTCAATAACAAGCAAGATGCTCATGGGACCATAGTTCGCAACAAGGCATGATTGGTAGCACAAGGCTACTCCCAAGTCGAGGGTATCGACTACGGTGAAACCTTTGTTTCCGTTGCTCGCCTTGAATCCATTCGTTTGTTGATTGCTTATGCTTCCCATCATAACTTTAAGTTACAACAAATGGATGTGAAGAGTGCTTTTCTTAATGGTCCTATTAATGAGTTGGTTTATGTCAAGCAACCCCCCGGGTTCGAGGATCCCTACTTCCCCGATCATGTGTATCAACTCGATAAGGCACTCTATGGCCTTAAGCAAGCCCCACGTGCGTGGTATGATCACCTTACCGAGTTGTTGCAAGATCGTGGATTTGAAGTTGGGCAAATCGATCCCACTCTTTTTACTAAGAAGGTCAAAGGGGAGTTGTTTGTGTGCCAACTATATGTTGATGACATTATCTTTGGTTCCCCTAACAAAGCTTTCAATGAGGAATTTGCCGCTCTCATGACCTCTAAGTTCAAGATGTCTTCGATGGGAGAGTTGAAGTTTTTCCTTGGTTTCGAAGTCAAACAAAGAAGAGAAGGAACCTTCATCAACCAAGCCAAATACACTCAAGACATGCTAAAGAGATTCAAGCTAAGTGATGTCAAGCCGGCTTCCACTCCAATGCCCACCAAGTGCCAACTTGACATTGATCCCAATGGTAAAGCGGTGGATCAAAAGGTATATCGCTCCATGATTGGCTCCTTGCTTTACCTTTGTGCATCTAGACCGGATATCATGTTGAGTGTGGGAATTTGTGCACGGTTTCAAGCCGCACCTAAGGAAAGCCACTTTGTGGCGGTCAAGCGAATCTTTTGATATTTGGCTCATACCCCAAACTTTGGCTTATGGTACCCAAGAGGAGCAAACTTCAAGCTTGTAGGTTATTCGGACTCGGATTGGGCGGGAGACAAAGTGGATAGGAAGTCCACTTCCGGAGGGTGCCAATTCCTTGGTTGCTCTTTGGTAAGTTGGTCTTCTAAGAAGCAAAGTTGTGTGTCTCTCTCGTCCACCGAAGCGGAGTATGTGGCGGCCGGTAGTTGTTGTGCACAACTTCTATGGATGAGGCAAACTTTAAAGGATTACGGTGTCATTTGTGACAAAGTGCCTCTTTGGTGTGACAATGAAAGTGCCATCAAGATTTCTCTCAACCCGGTGCAACACTTCAAGACGAAGCATATTGAGATTCGGTATCACTTCATCTGGGATCACATTAGGCGAGGGGAAATCGAGCTCAACTACGTCAACACTCATGATAACCTTGCAGATATTTTCACGAAGCCCTTAGATGAAGCAAGATTTCGTGAGTTAAGGCATGAGCTAAATATCATTGATTTGAGCAATGTTGCTTGAACCCTTGCACACCCCACCATACTCAACTTGTTATCTTGTTTAGATGTAGGCATGGACATAGGGGGAGTGTTTTTCTCTCAATGAACTCTCCCTCCCCCCATTATGCATAAATTGATCAACTCTTTCACATTAGCCATTGTTGATGGTACTTGTGCTTTAAAGACGAGTTTTGGTCATGGGCCCAAGGATAATTCTTCGCGGTGCCATACCAATTGACTCATACATAGGTGGCTACGGCCACCGACCCCCTTGGAAGAGTTTTTGCTTTGTGTTTGTCCTTCTTGTCCTTGCCTTAGTTTGTTTCTTAGGCTCCAGTTGTTGGGGTCTCCAAGTGTGGTTTTCTTTCGTGTTTTCCTTTTAGGCTCTTGGAGACCCTCACACTTTATTCCAGTGTCTTCTCTAACCCAAGCCTTCCCTTTCCTTGAACCATCTAGTCCAATTGCACACACTTGATCTTGGCTTAGGTGATGGTGACCAGGCGGTACAACCGGTGTCACGGGCGGTTCTGCCGCTGGTGCACTCGGGCTGTCCCGCCCCAGGCGGTTTCCCAGCGGTGCTTGAGCGGTTCCACCGCTCAGCCACTAGGGTGCCCGTCTGGCCGGTACTACAGGTTGGTTACGGCGGTACTACCGCTGCCTCTTGGCGACGAAAGTACCGCCCGCAACCACAGGCTCGTACCAGGCAGCACAACTGCTCCCCTGAGCGGTACAACCGCCGCGCGACTTTGGGCATATATATATCCGTCGGAGCTGAAGGGAGTTTCTCTTTTCCCCTCATCCCCGGCCCTTCCATCTTGTGCCCTAGCCGCCGGTCGCCATTGCCTCTGCCCGGGAGTGCTTCTCGCGCTTCGGATCCATGGGGTCTCCGTGGATTCTCTCCAAGGAGGCCTCCTCCTTCCCGATTTCTTCCCATGGATGCTGGTAATGCCCCTTGTCCATCGTTCCTTGTTCTAGGGTTCCTTCCCTTCTCCTAGGGCATTTCTTGGTATTCCGCGTTTATTGCATAAACTATTGGGTGGAAGAGATCCTTTTGCATCCTGCTTAGATTTGCACTTCTTAGAGATTAGAATATGGTTAGTGTGATTCATATTTCGCGGTTAGATCTATTTCCTACTGGTAGTGTCACTGATCAGCGGTTCTACCGCCTCTACGGGCGGTACAACCGCTGGAGCGGTACTACCGGTAGGAGACCCGGTTCAACCGGGATATCTGCACCACGTAGCCCTGTTATGTCTTCTATGTTTGTGCAATCTATCTTTTCTTCTGCTTGTGTGTGCAATCCTCTCATCTTTGCTGGGTTTCTTGTGTTCTCCTCGTGTGTGTGTACAGGTGGCTCTAGTTCTCGCTCTGCTCCTCGCAAGACCAAGAAGAGGGCACGAAGGACCTTGCGCCCGGTTGCGTCTGATGACGAAGAAGAGGTTGTGATTCCCACCAAGCCCACTCGCCATGAAAAGTCTGCCGCTGCCAAGCAACGTGTGGTTTTGCCTTTGCACCGTTGGAAAGCCAAGGATTGGGAAGCCTTCCGCTTGAAGAATCCTTATGAGGTTCCCATTGCTCCTCGTTGGACCACCGTTCAGTTCTGCAATGAGATACAAGTGCGGATTGTTCATGAACTCTTTGAGCACAACAAGAACAGGTATGCCAAGCAGTGGACCATCGATCTTGACCATTGGAGGAACAACTTGGAGTATTTTGGTGAGGCCTTGGCTCTCTGTGAGGAGTTTGATCTTGTCAACCTCATGTCAGTCAATTGTGACTTTGATGTTCAACTCGTCCATCAGTTCTATGCCACTGTTCACTTTGGAGAAGATGACGCGCGCACTCTCACTTTCATGTGTCGTGATGAGCTCTTTCAAGTTCCCTGGAGGGCTTTTTGCAATGCTATTGGGTATGATGATACCGGTCTGGAAGGAAGGGGTGGCATTCATCCTCATGACCATCCTGAGTCCATGCCTAAGGAGAAGCTTGCCCCTCTGTACATTCGGGACCGTGGTATTATTGGACAATCTAAGGATTTGGTGAAGGTCTATGACATCATGCATCGCGTGTTTCACAATGTGCTTCTGCCCAAGTTGGGGAATCAAGATGAAATCCATGTCTATCTTCTTGACTTGATGGTTGCAATGAAGACCAAGGTGGGCTCTGGGGAAACGTTTGATGTGTCCAACTGGCTGTGGCACGAGATGTTCAACATGGTCATCTACAGGAAGGTCCCCATTTATTCTCCATTTGTCATGTGCTTTCTCAACTCAGTTTGGGAGGTTCGCTGTCCTGGAGAGGCTCTCACTTCTCCCGATAATCTCACTATTCATGAGGTCAAGCTACTCAAGAAGAAGAAGCACGCTGAGCCTCGCTTCCCTGCTAATGCTCCTGAGGATGTCTATGCCACCTCGGACGATGAGGACTTTGAGATGGAGCTAGGGGCCAAGCCCTCTTGGGTGGACAATCTCACTGCCAAGGTGAAGAAGACTTTCTGCCTCCAGTCTGACATCTAGAAGAGGATGTATGAGGCCCATGTCAATGAGAAGCATGCCCAGCGTCGTCAGATTGCAATGATGAAGCATCTCAACATGCCCATCCAGAGTGGTTCTGAGAAGAGCATCACACCGGAGGAGCGATGGATCTCTGCACACAGTACATGGTCTGATGATGAGGTCCCTCGCTAGCCTTCCACCTCCTTTGCTGCAACTGATGATATCTTGGACGAATCCGATCACGACGATGATGACGAGTCTGCTGATGATGAGGATCCAGATGCTACCGAGGAGTCAGACGAGGACGACTGAGCTTTGGGGCGCTAGCTTCGCTCTTTTCCTTTTTGGTGTCTTGATGCCAAAGGGGGAGAGAGTTCTATAGGTCTCGGGATTTGCATGGGTTTTTGCCTCGCTTGGGTTTGTGTTTTTCTTTCGTGCGTGGTGTTGAACTTTGTCTTGTGAACCTTGTTGCTTATCTCATCTTGCATGGTGTAAGACATGCGCTTATCTATCTACCTATCGTTATTATCAATGATATTGTTGCTTTATTCGTTGTAGTCCTTACCTTCATATTATGGCCTTATTGCTTACTTTCGCTTGTCTAGTAGGAGTGGCGAGTCTATAAAATCTAGGGGGAGTCTCGTCCCTAATGTGTGCTCTCAAATAGCCTTCTCAATTTGGGGCACACATCTAGGGGGAGTCCCGTCTACATTTTCTAGACTTCCCTCTTGCAAATCGTGTTGTTGTCATCATCCACCAAAAAGGGGGAGATTGTAAGGGCATTTCCCTACTTTGTGTTTTGGATGATGATGACAACCCTTTGTTGGTCTAATCTTGTGCTAAGTGTTTCAGGTTTTTCGATATTTAGGCCTACATCGGTTAGCTATTCTCTCTGAAAGGAAAAGATCGAAGACGGAGTTTTCTACGCTTTTTATCTCTTTGGTCGTAGGGAACCCGTACAATCAAGAGGGAATCCACATTGGAAAGAGTTGGGGGAATCTTTTCACGTACACTTCCTCACCCCTCTCTTTGCTTCCTTAGTTGTGAGAGAGAGCTCTTCCCTTCTTATCCTGCTGCTTGTTGTGGCTTCCCAGCGGTTGTACCGCTCTATGGAACGGTTGTACCGCTGGTTCTTGGCGCTTGCCAGTCTTGATCGAGCAGTTGTACCGCTGCTTCCGGGCGGTTGTACCGCCACCTTGCTCAGCAAAGACTACGGCGGTTGTTCCGGCCAAGTACCGCCCAAGTACCGGTCAGACTTCTGTTTTGATGCGGTACTCGGGCGGTGGTGGCCCGGTTGGTCCGGTCATACCGGTACCACCGGTGCCCTGAGCGGTTCTACCGCTCAGGACTTAGCCGCCCAAGCGCTCAAGGCCAAGCAGTTGCACCGGTCTTGTACCGCTCGACTACCACACTCAGGGGTGACTCCCTACTGTTTCTATGCGGTGGTTGAGCGGTGGCTGGGCGGTTGGTCCGGTTGTTCTCATAAACCGGTACTACCGCCTAGTCGCCCGGTTGTACCGCCTGGTAGGGTTCTGCACGCAAACTGTGAGTCCCGGTTGTACCGGGACAATGAGCGGTTGTACCGCTGCAGTACAGAAAACGCAGTAACGGTTGGATTTTTAGGGTTGCTATATAAGGGTGCTTCTTCCACCTACCACATTTACCTCTTACCTCTCTCACTCCACCATTAATGCTACTCAAGCTCTCTTGCCCGATCTCTCTCTCTAGCCACTCAAACTTGTTGATTTGCTAGGGATTGAAGGAGGAGACCTAGATCTACACTTCCACCAAATGATATTTGTTTCCCCATACTTTCTTGTGTGGATTTTGTTACTCTTGGGTGTTTGAGCACCCTAGACGGTTGAGGTCACCTCGGAGCCACATTCCATTGTGGTGAAGCTCCGCGGTTTCGTTGGGAGCCTCCAATTAAGTTGTGGAGAGAGCCCCAACCTTGTTTGTAAAGGTCCGGTTGCCGCCTCCAAGGGCACCAATAGTGGAATCACGACATCTCGCATTGTGTGAGGGCGTGAGGAGAATACGGTGGCCCTAGTGGCTTCTTGGGGAGCATTGTGCCTCCACACCGCTCCAACGGAGACGTACTTCCCCTCAAAAGGAAGGAACTTCGGTAACACATCCTTGTCTTCACCGGCTCCACTCTTGGTTATTTCATCCCTTTACTTGTGCAAGCTTATTTGTGTTATATACCTTGCTTGCTTGTGAGCTTGTTGTTGTTGTTGCATCATATAGGTTGCCCACCTAGTTGCATATCTAGACAACCTACTTTGATGCAAAGTTTAATTTGGTAAAGAAAAGCTAAAAATTGTTAGTTGCCTATTCACCCCCCTCTAGTCAACTATATCGATCCTTTCATCGAGTATGGGTGGGAATTACTAAAAAAGGGAGTTATTTGGCTTATTGGTGATGGTTCGAAGGCGCACATATGGAGGGATCCCTGGATACCTCAAGATCAGTCGCGCAGGCCTATTACTCCAAAGCGACGGTGCCGGCTTCATTGGGTTGCGGAGCTCCTCAACTCTGACGGAACATGGAACAAAAATCTTGTGCATGAGTACTTCCTACATCCAGACATAGATTGCATTTTGCAGATCAGGGCGTCTAATAGACTGGAGTCTGATTTTATAGCTTGGCACCCAGATAAGAGAGGATGCTTCTCTGTCCGAAGTGCACACTACCTTGGACTACATGAACAGATGTATACGCATGGTACATCATGCAGCGCTAGACCTGATGGTAGGAGACCTGTGTGGGATCTGATATGGAAGAACAATGCTCCTGCACAGGTCCGTTAATTTGCTTGGAAAGCTGCCAGGGACTCTCTTGCTACACAGGCCACTAAGAAGTATCGTCACATGGAAGAGGACAACACATGTATGTTGTGTGGTATGGAGGAGGAGAATACGCACCATGCCCTTATTCGATGCCCCCATGCTATAGGCCTTTGGCAAGCTATGCGTGAAACTTGGGAACTCCCTACATAGGAAATGTTACATGACACCGAGCCGGATTGGATATTCCGTCTGCTTGGAAAACTTACGGAGACACAGAAGCTCGCCTCATTGATGATTATGTGGAGGATTTGGTACGCGCAGAATGAGATTACACACCATAAACCTCCAGTTCCAATTGAAGCGTCGCGCCGGTTCTTGACCAGCTATATTAATTATCTCGTCGCAATCAAGCAATATCCAGAAGTAGACTTGGTGAAACGCAAACAGGTTCTTGATCTTTCTGGGAACAACCTTTCAGAATCACATGAAATCATAGCAAAGCCATGGTGGGAAGCCCCCTGCTAGTGGACATGCGAAGCTGAATGTTAATGGGGCCTTTGTCAAGGACGATGATACGGCCGGGGCCGACATGATTCTGCGTGATCAGGAGGGTGCGATCATCTTTGCTGCAACCCGTGTGTTGTTCTTCTGCAGCGACGCCCTTGAAGCTGAGTTGGCGGGGCTTGCAACTTGCTCTTCATTGGACAGAGCTTCCATTGATTGTGGAGACAGACTGCGATGAAATGTTGCAGATGATCCGTGCGAGTGGCATCGATAAATCCAGGTATACACATCGTATTAATGAGATCAGAAGGATGCTGACTCACAAAAAGAACATAAGTCTAGCTAAGATTAGTCGACATGCAAATGCGGCCAGCCACACCCTTGCAGGGTATGGGTCGTTCGCAACAACAAACTGCATGTTGGCTTCGTAACGCACCTGTTGAGATAGCTAGCATTGTAATATCTGATTGTAATCACCCAGTTTGATTAATGAAAGTTCCTTTCCCTAAAAAAAACAAAGCTAGCTATCTTAAGAATATAATTGGTCGGCAACAACAGAAGTGAAAATTTCGGTTCATTAAGACCACAGAGTTCCCTGAACTAAATCCTCACTATTTTCCTCCCACATTGATCAGAGTTGAGGTTTCACGATCATGGTCAACATGATAGCCTGGGAAAAGGAACTTATAAAGGAACTATTTTTCCCAAAAGATGTTTCTTACGTTAAAAAGTAGTATAACATATCTCTCAGTGTAACTTTGTTTATAAAACATGGCCGGATTGCCTTGTTTGCCGTAAATCTTTGCCCTCATAAAGGCTTTATAAAGTGGGACAAACACTCCCTGCTACTAGTCGAGGAGGTTGAAGCCGACGGTCGGTCAACAAAGTTTTGTACAATGCGGATCTGAGTATTAATGATGTAAAGTACTTGGGTACATAGAATCATTACACATAAATTGCGAGTAAGTCAATTTACTGCAGCCCATCTTTCAAAGAGTCAAGGGCAAAATCTCGCTGAGACAACCGAGCAGCTAGCATATTGCTCTCATAATTCCCCATTAATTTCCTATTTATTAAGCCCCTTGGGGCCGACCTTGGCGAGCCTAGCTTTCGCTAGCTCTAGCTCCTTTAGGAGATCTTTATTCTCTTTCCGAGAAGTTTGTGTTAAGCACAATTTTTTTTCTGTCAAACGGATATCAATCCTTAATTCGGCCACTCGTGCCCACATTAATGCTCGGGGGCTACTGGGCTTCGCACTTAACAAATATTAAAGGGGCACATCAATTCCCTGATCTGGTGTTGCCACCCGACCAGTGGCTCGGGGACTACTCCATTGCCTATTCAATGCAAAAAATTGAAAGTGCCCAGTGTTCGGCTTGACCGAGCTATGGGCAAACGTGTCTTCGGATAACAATAGGTACCATCTGGGACTTATCCAGCATCAAGCTAACATATTACGACGATTTTTCAAGACCCTCTCTCAAGGGCCCGTCCGCTGATCACTATCTCCTCTAATATATTACATTGCGTTCTATTCCTACATATGCTGTCGAGCTAGGAGTTGATCCTCAGGTCAATTTTGCAAATCGACCTGAGTCTCAGGGGCTACTGAGATTAGCAGTTTCATATTTTCCTTCGGATGCATCTCGGATTTTAGGCCGACACACACCTTGAGGGCTACTAGCTATACATCTCGTCAGCAAATAAATTGCACCAATCAAAAATAAAATCCGCAAACAATCAGCCCACAGCCGAGGTGGTGCACCACCTCGGAAGCAGTCCGACATTAAGCTCGGATGCAAGTGGCTAGATCCATATAGGGCATTTCCGGCATTAATCTCGGCTAAACTCCTTCTACTTTTTCGAGCCAAGGTGATCTATGACACCTCGGATACAGTCCGGTGTAGGAGCTCGGATGCAGTCCGGCGTTGGAGCTTGGCTGTAAAAAGATAACTCGACTGCAGTCCGGCGTTGGATCTTGGATGTAGTCCGGCATTGGAGCTCGGACGCGAGAAGACACCGCCGCACGGGAAACACTTCAAATCCAAGGTGTGGCATAAAAATAACAAGGCATTGGTAAAGGCCAAAGACTTAAAGGGCTCCTCGGATGCCGAACGTGTGAACTCTTCGGATTTAGCTCGGCAATCTTCAAGATCGAAGATGGGGAAATTTGTTGAACCACTTTTCAAGGCCGACGACCGAAGATGAAGAACAGTTCAGAAAAATCGAGGAGCGTCGCCAACTTGTAGACCAGTTTAGGGGGCTACTGATGGTGTCCTGGATTAGGGGGTACTCACCAGGTCATCTCCCGACCAGGTAGATTAGGCCGAGGACCCCCATGGCGGTTCATTAATGGGCCACTTCGGGCAGCCCTTGACGAATACAAGGAAGACTCCACAAAACTTGGCGCCCAAGACGAGGACCCTTCTAAACCCTAGGCCTCTGGTACATTATATAAACCGAGGCCAGGCTAGTAAATGGATCATTGGATATTCATTAGAACAATCTCGTGGTAGATACATGTACCCAGTACTACACCTATATCAATACAATCAAAAGCATGACGTAGGGTTTTACCTCCATCAAGAGGGCCCGGACCTGGGTAAAATTTGTGTCCATGTTACCATCGCTCCAAGACACCTAGCTTAGGACCCCTACTATGAGATATGTCGGATTTGACACCGACATCATCATCCTCTCCTCTTCGAGGAAATACCAACGCAGATACAAGCAATCATGAAGAATTTTTGGCGTCGTTGTGGGGGAGATATCATCCACATCTATCAGGTACCAAATCACAAATCTAATCTCCTTGCAATTTACTTTATTTGCCATTTGCCTCTCGTTTTCATCTCCCCCACTTCTAAAACATTTTTGCAAAAATACAAAAATATTTTTTGTTTACCTTTCCTTGTTTGGTTCTTTGCTTGCTTTGAACCTATCATGATGAGTGATTTTGGTATGGCAGAAATAGATGATGACAGAACTCCTAAAATTGGACGTTCTGGTAATCTCGATGCTACAACTTTTGTTTTGGGACAAGGGAATATTATAGGAAAAAGTGACATCCAAGAATTCTTCAATTGTGTTGAAACTATGACTTGTGATGATGCTCCTATACTTAAGAGAACTAAAACTTATGCGGAAGCCATTTCAACACTAGTTCTGAAACTTGAGAATAGATTTATCCGTACTCATCCTACCTGGCAAAGATTGTTTTATGAGCTACCTGTTATAAAAGATCCTAGAGCTAAAAAGATAGCCACCCTTGTCCTTATGAATGAATTTCATCACATAGTGTGGAAAGCTAGGGAGATCTTTGATTTTTATGGTATGAACCGTGAAAAACCGATAATAGATGAGTTCCTTTACAATAATGATTATGTATTAAGATATTTGCTTGGCAATGATTGCATCTTTGATGAGAACCTTAAAAAGGAAGTCTCCGTTTTGGATATGATCCAACAAGTTTTCAATGATGTTAATCAACAATATTCTTGGATCGTAGCCGGTAATCAAAGGGGATTTGCAAGTGGGCAACTTGATAATGCTAAAATTTCTATGGATAATGTGTTTCAAGTTGTATTTGAAAAACCTCATGACAAAAACACATCTATGGAAAATAAGAAGAAATATGACAACACTTGAATCTATGCATTATGCCTAGCTAGGGGCATAAAACGATAGCGCTTGTTGGGAGGCAACCCAATGAATATTTTTTCCCTTTTTCTTTATGTTTTTGTGTGTTCACACAATTATGCTACTATTATGGTTGTGTTTTTTATGTTTTAATTAGTTTTTGTGCCAAGTAAATCCTTTAGGATCATGTTGGGTGATAGTTGATTTGATCTTGTTGGAAAATAGAAAATTTTGCGCCCAGTAGCAAAATTGTTAAAAATCACAGAAGCGTGATCAAATTCTGAATTATTTACACAAGATTGATATACAAATTGCCTATGGTTTACTAATTTTTCAGAATTTTTAGAGTTATAGAAGTATGGTCAAAGTCCAGATTACTATAGACTATTCTGTTTTTGGCAGATTCTCTTTTCATTGCATTTTGTGCTTATTTTGATGAATATATATGGGTTGTATCGAAGGGTATAAGACATGGTAAAGTTAGAATACAATAGGTATAATGCAATAATAAAATATGAATGGGTTTGCAACAATACTTAAAGTGGTGATTTGCTTTATTATACTAACGGATCTCACGAAGGTTTTGTTAAGTTTTGTCTGATTGGAGTTTTCAAGTTTTGGGTGAGATCACGATGGAATAAGGAGTGAAAACAGCCTAAGCTTGGGGATGCCCATGGCACCCCAAGGTAATATTCAAGGAGAACCAAGCAACTAAGCTTGGGGATGCCCCGAAAGGCATCCCCTCTTTCTTCTAACTACCATTGGTAATTTTACTTGGAGCTATATTATTCGTCACATATCATGACTTTTGCTCGGAGTGTCTTGTATTATATGAGTATTTGCTTGTTTTGCCTTTTAGTTTGTCCAAATCATCCTTGATGGACACACCTATTTGAGAGAGCCATAATGATGCTATGATTTGTTAGAATTGCTCTGTGTGCTTCACTTAAATTTTTTGAGCTATGGAATTGCTCTAGTGCTTCACTTATATCTTTCTGAGCATGGTGGTGCTTTAATTTTTGAAGAAATACTCTCATGCTTCACTTAGATCAATTTGAGAGTTAGTAAATTTTTGAAGAAATTTTCTCACACTTCACTTATATTATTTTGAGAGATGAAAAATTATTTATGCTCATGTTCTTCACTTAAATTTATTTGAGAGCTTGTTATTAGCAATGGTAATATATGAAATTAGTCCCAAAGTGATAGATATCCAAGGGGGATATAATAAAAACTTCATGAAGATCATTGGATATTACAAACTTGATTCCTTGTAATAGTTTTGAGATATGAAGATAGTAATATGTGAGTCATGTTTGTGAGTAATTATGCTTTAGTAAGAATATTTGTGTTAGCGCATCTCCAGCCGTTGCCACCCCAGGCGGCGGTTTTACGCGCCCCCTGGGGGCTAGCCGGCGCTAAAATCGGCGCGGGGGCGAGCGGGTTCCCAGCCGCTCGCCCCAGACGCGTTTTTTTATTTTAAAATATCTGAATTCGGCAAAGTTCGGCTAAAATTCGGCAAACTTGATATTCATATTCAACTTGTTCAGTGTTTTACATAAATTATTTAAAAAAAGTAATCTACGGGGCGAAGAAATCGATCAGCGCGGCAAAGTCGCCGACGTCGCCGCCGTCCTCCTCCTCGTCGTCCTCGGCCTTCTCCTTCTTGATGGCGTGGCCGCCCCTGCTGGACCCCTGCCCGGCGTCTCCATGGCGGACAGGCGGTGGCGGCGCATCGTCATCGTCGTTGCTGTCGTCGAGGACGACTATGCCTCCCTCGTCCCGGCCATGGTGACGAGCTTCGAATCGCGCGAAGGTGGCGCACTGGCGCTCCCTCTCCGTCTGCACCCAGTCGTCGCGCGCCCATTTGAGGGCCGCTTCGTCGTCGAGCGCCTCCTCCTTGACGGGCTCCATCTTCACGACGGGGAGCCCCGGCTCCAGCTTGACGGCAGCGAGCCCCGGCTCCGTCTTCAGCTTGACGAAAGGCGGAGGAGCCGAGGAGGTAGCACGCCGACCGCCCTCGTTGATGACGATTTCGGCGCTGCAGGTGCGCTGGCCGAGTGGCGTCTCCGCGGCGGGCTCAGCCTTGACACCTGATACGTCTCCGTCGTATCTACTTTTCCAAACACATTTGCCCTTGTTTTGGACTCTAACTTGCATGATTTGAATGGAACTAACCCGGACTGACGCTGTTTTCAGCAGAATTGCCATGGTGTTATTTATGTGCAGAAACAAAAGTTCTCGGAATGACCTGAAACTTCACGGAGATTATTTTTGGAAATAATATAAAATACTGGCGAAAGAATCAAGGCCAGGGGCCCACACCCTTTCCACGAGGGTGGGGGGCGCGCCCCCTGCCTCGTGGGCCCCAGGAGCTCCACCGACCTCAACTCCAACTCCATATATTCATGTTCGGGAAGAAAAAAAATCAGAGAGAGAGATTCGCGTTTTACGATACAGAGCCGCCGCCAAGCCCTAAACTCTCTCGGAGGGCTGATCTAGAGTCCGTTCGGGGCTCCGGAGAGGGGAATCCGTCGCCATCGTCATCATCAGCCATCCTCCATCACCAATTTCATGATGCTCACCGCCGTGCGTGAGTAATTCCATCGTAGGCTTGCTGGACGGTGATGGGTTGGATGAGATTTATCATGTAATCGAGTTAGTTTTGTTAGGGTTTGATCCCTAGTATCCACTATGTTCTGAGATTGATGTTGCTATGACTTTGCTATGCTTAATGCTTGTCACTAGGGCCCGAGTGCCATGATTTCAGATCTGAACCTATTATGTTTTCATGAATATATGTGAGTTCTTGATCCTATCTTGCAAGTCTATAGTCACCTACTATGTGTTATGATCCGGCAACCCCGAAGTGACAATAATCGGGACCACTCCCGGTGATGACCGTAGTTTGAGGAGTTCATGTATTCACTATGTGTTAATGCTTTGGTCCGGTACTCTATTAAAAGGAGGCCTTAATATCCCTTAGTTTCCGTTAGGACCCCGCTGCCATGGGAGGGTAGGACAAAAGATGTCATGCAAGTTCTTTTCCATAAGCACGTATGACTATATTCGGAATACATGCCTACATTACATTGATGAATTGGAGCTAGTTCTGTGTCACCCTATGTTATGAGTGTTACATGATGAACCGCATCCGGCATAATTCTCCATCACCGATCCAATGCCTACGAGCTTTTCACATATTGTTCTTCGCTTATTTACTTTTCCGTTGCTATTGTTACAATCACTACAAAACCCAAAAATATTACTTTTGCTACCGTTACCGTTACTTCCATACTACTTTGCTACTAAATACTTTGCTGCAGATACTAAGTTATCCAGGTGTGGTTGAATTGACAACTCAGCTGCTAATACTTGAGAATATTCTTTGGCTCCCATTGTGTCGAATCAATAAATTTGGGTTGAATACTCTACCCTCGAAAACTGTTGCGATCCCCTATACTTGTGGGTTGTCAAGACTATTTTCTGGCACCGTTGCCGGGGAGCATAGCTCTATTCTTTGAGTCACTTGGGATTTATATCTGCTGGTCACTATGAGGAACTTGAAAGATGAGAAAACAAAAATTTATCCCTCAACTACGAGGGGAGGTAAGGAACTGCCATCTAGCTCTGCACTTGATTCACCTTCTGTTTTGAGTAAGCTTGCGACACCTAAACCTGCTTCTGCTATTAATTCTGATATGTCGCATGTTATTGATGATGCCACTTCTGCTATGCATGATACTTATGATGAAACTACTTCTATGCTTGATACTACTGTGCCACTTGGTGAATTTCTTGATGAACAACTTGCTAGGGCTAGAGAGAATGAAATTATTGAAACTGATAATATTGATGAAAGTGATGATGAAGGCTCTCCCAATAAATATGAATTGCCTGTTGTGCCTGAGGGCTATGTTATGGATGAAGAAACTAAAGAGACTTTCTTGCTTGCAATGATAGAAGTGATCTTAAGAAATTATTAGCTAAGCTTAAACAAAAAACTCTGAATGCTAGAATGAAATATGATCCTGCTTATGCTACTTCACCTATCTTTGTTACTGATAAGGATTATGAATTCTCTATTGATCCTGATATAATTACTTTGGTTGAATCTGATCCTTTTTATGGCTATGAATCTGAAACTGTTGTGGCACATCTTACTAAATTAAATGATATAGCCACCCTGTTCACTAATGATGAGAGAACTCGCTACTTTTATATCCTTAAAATATTTCCGTTCTCATTAAAGGGTGATGCTAAGATATGGTTTAATTCTCTTGATCCTGGTTGTGTGCGTAGTCCCCAGGATATGATTTATTACTTCTCTGCTAAATATTTCCCTGCTCATAAGAAACAAGCTGCTTTAAGGGATATATATAATTTTGTGCAAATTGAAGAAGAGAGTCTCCCACAAGCTTGGGGGAGGCTTCTCCAATTACTTAATGCTTTGCCTGATCATCCTCTTCAGAAAAATGAAATACTTGATATCTTTTATAATGGACTAACCAATGCTTCCAGAGACCACCTGGATAGTTGTGCTGGTTCTGTTTTCAGGGAAAGAACACCAGATGAAGCTGAAATTCTATTGAATAATATGTTGACTAATGAAAATAATTGGACACTTCCGGAGCCAACTCCTAAACCAACTCCGAAGAAAAGGGGTGTTCCATTTCTCAGTCCCGAAGGTATGCAAGAGGCAAAGAAATCTATGAAAGAAAAAGGTATTAAAGCTGAAGATGTTAAGAATTTACCTCCTATTGAAGAAATACATGGTCTTAACTTACCGCCTGTTGAAGAAATATATGGTCTTAATTCATCACCTATTGAAGAAACACATGGTCTTGATAACCCGACACAGGTAGTAAAGGTAAATTCTCTCTATAGATATGATAAAGCTGAAATCCCTCCTACTAAGTTTGATAGCCAATGTTTGGATGAGTTTGATAACTTTATGGTTAAGCAAGAAGATTTTAATGCTTATGTTGGTAGACAATTAAAACACAATGCTTATATGATTGAACACTTGGGTGATTATATGTCTAGAGTTAAAGGTGAACTTAAACTCATTAGTAAACATGCTTCTATGGTTACCACTCAAGTAGAACAAGTACTTAAAGCTCAGAATGATTTGCTCAATGAATTGAATAGTAAGAATAATGATTATGCTGTTAGAGTGGCTACTAGAACTAGTAAAATGACTCTGGAACCTTTGTATCCTGAAGGCCATCCTAAGAGAATCGAGCAAGATTCTCAGAGAAATAATTTAGATGCACCTAGTCCCTCTAAAAAGAAGAAAAAGAAAAATGATAGGACTTTGCATGCTTCTAGTGAACCTATTGCTGAACCACCTGAGAATCCAAATGATATTTCTATTTCTGATGCTGAAACACAATCTGGTAATGAACATGAACCTAGTGATAATGCCAATGATAATGTTCATGTTGATGCTCAACCTAGCAATGATAATGATGTAGAAACTGAACCTGCTGTTGATCTTGATAACCCACAATCAAAGAATCAACATTTTGATAAAAGAGACTTTGTTGCTAGGAAGCACGGTAAAGAAAGAGAACCATGGGTTCAGAAACCCATGCCTTTTCCTCCCAAACCATCCAAGAAAAAGGATGATGAGGATTTTTAGCGCTTTGCTGAAATGATTAGACCTATCTTTTTGTGTATGCGATTAACTGATATGCTCAAAATGAATCCTTATGCTAAGTACATGAAAGAAATTGTTACTAATAAAAGAAAGATACCGAAAGCTGAAATTTCCACCATGCTTGCTAATTATACTTTTAAAGGTGGAATACCTAAGAAACTAGGAGATCCAGGAGTACGAACTATACCATGCTCCATTAAAAGAAACTATGTTAAAACTGCTTTATGTGATCTTGGAGCTGGTGTTAGTGTTATGCCTCTCTCTTTATATCGTAGACTTGATTTGAATAAGTTGACACCTACTGAAATATCTTTGCAAATGGCTGATAAACCAACTGCTATACCTGTCGGTATTTGTGAGGATGTGCATGTTTTGGTTGCAAACATTACTATTTTAACGGACTTTGTTATTCTTGATATTCCCGAGGACGATAGTATGTCTATTATTCTTGGAAGACCCTTTTTAATACTGCAGGGGCTGTTATTGATTGCAACAAAGGCAATGTCACTTTTCACGTTAATGGTAATGAGCATACGATACACTTTTCGAGGAAACAACCTCAAGTTCATAGTATCAACTCTATTGGAAAAGTTCCATCGATTATTTTTTGGAGGTTTTGAATTTCCTCTTCCTACTGTCAAAAGTAGATATGATATTCTTATTATTGGGGATGTGCATATCCCTGTTGAGGTAACATAGTGTTATTCGAAATTTCTCCGGTTCCATGTTATTCGGAATGAGTTTGTTAACAAGACCTGATCAACCTTGTTAGTGGATTCCTTTTGATGAGCATGAGATGGATGAAGTTAGAAAGCACAACCTTCTGTACCCTCATTTTACTTTCTGTTATTTAGAATGAATAAAGTAAAAATAGTATTTTCTGTCAGTTTTCTGAATTATCCGTGCAATAAAAAATACCACGAAAATAAAAGTTCTCCAAATGTCCCAAAATTGAAATATGATTTTTTTCTGGAATATTTGAGAATATCTGGCACTGAGAACACATCAGGGGAGCTGGCATTTGGCCACGAGGGTCCAGGGCGCGCCCCCTGCCTCGTGGGCCCATGGTGGCTCCCCTCCACTTATTCCTGCACCCACACACTCTTTCTTCCTCCCAAAAAAATCACCAACCAGCTCAAGCACGAGTTCTAGCTCATTTTGCTACGATTTTCGATCTCCTTGCTCAAAGCACCTCTCACAAAACTGCTTTGGGGGATTGTTCCTTGGTATGTGACTCCTCCATTGGTCCAATTAGTTTTTGTTCTAGTGCTTTATTCATTGCAAATTTGCGCTGCCTAGGTGACCATGTTCTTGAGCTTGCATGTCAAATTTATATGGTTCCAAGTAGTTCTAATGCATGATATAGGCTCTAGACACTTGTAGGAGTAGTTGCTATCAATTTTGTTGAGCTTGGTTCACTTTTATTTGAAGTTACTAAAAATTTCAGAAATTTTTCAGAGGAGGAAATATGTTTAGGAAAATGTACCAAGGTGGTTCTTCAAGGAAGCAAGGACCCAGGCTTGCAATGCGCGATGCTGATGATGAGCCACCAAGGGACGCTCCCGTGTGGCCTTGTGAATGGCCTTCGGAGGACTTCATGGATCAAGCTGGAATTAAGGAAGAATTTAACGCATATTTGCGTAATGCTGATATTGTGAGCTTCGAGGCAGAAAAGTGCCGCCAGTACCACTATCTCACTAGTTCCTTTGTGAGGAGTTTTGAATTTTCATCTTCACGCAATTCTCAAACTGTCATGTTTGATCTTTATGAAAATTCTTATACTATGGACTTAGAGGATTTTACCACTGCTTGCAAACTTCCACAATGGGGTAGTGCTAGTGAACCTCGCAAATCTGAATTTAGAGATTTTCTTGCTAGTATAACTATGGGGGAATCTAGAGACATAGCACAAGCTACCATGGGGAGCATTCATTTTCCTGCTATACATTATTTTGCTCTCTTCATAGGTAGGTGTATAAATGGTAAGGATGAAGCATGTCACATGTGTGTCCCTGACCTCAGTATTCTCAGGAATGCTATGTTAGGAGATAAACATTATTATTTGGGAGCCATTGTTGCACGTAGGTTGCATCATAAAAGATTTAATGGAGATTTCTTTGGTGGAATTTATGCAACCCGTATAGCTAATTTTCTTGGTGTAGCCATACGTGAGGATGATATTGAGTTGCCTCCTGCTTATTTGGATTATGAGGCTATGGTTCGTCATCATTTTGTTGAGAGGAATGATCAGTTCCTCCAGTACCGACTAATCTTTGACAGACGACGCACCTATCACGTCGCTCTCCCTGCTTCTAACCAGAGAGGAGGCGGAAGAGTATAAGAGGAGGGCTGAGATAGCTCGCCTCCAGGCTGCAGCCCACGATGCAATGACTGCTGCATCTCAGTACGGCCCCAAATACAACTTTGGATATCCGCTAGGCCATCCGTGGCAATAGACCAACTTAGGCCAAAAGCCTAAGCTTGGGGGAGTACGTATTTCTCACCGACATTACATTTATGTTCGCACACTCATTGCTAGATGTCGGTGCTCATACTTTTTCACTGTAATATCCATGCTAGTTTATTTTATTTTTCTTGCTTTCTTCTTGTGTGTTTAATAAACCTTAAGAAAAACAAAAAAAATAGTAGTAGCTTTTAGCTAGTTTACTTTCCATGCTGTAGTAGTAATAATTAAAGAGAAAACCCAAAAAGATTTCCCGTTCTTCTTTTGCTTGTTGGGAGCTTTCCCGTGTAAATAGTTTTATTTATTTTCCTTTCTTTGGGGGTCGATAGGAGAAGACCATGATTAAATTGTTGAAGTGGCTCTTATATGCATTATTGTTGATTTAACCAAGAGCCCATATTGCCTTGTCTTCTCCTATTTATTGAATGTTTGCAGATTCCAGCTTAGTCCAATGCACGTGCACTATTATTATTATTCACATCGTTCGGTCGTGCAAGTGAAAGGCAATTATGACGATATATGATGGACTGATTGAGATGAGAGAAGCTGGTATGAACTCGACCTCTCTTGTTTTTGTAATATGATTAGTTCATCGTTCCAGATTCAGCCTATTATGAATAAACATGTTTGCAATGACAATTAGAGATTATAGTTGCTTATGCCATGCTTAATTAGCTAGGAGTTTATAATGGTTTACCTTGCGTGCCAACATGCTATTAAAATGGTTGTGATGTGGTATGATAGGGTGGTATCCTCCTTTGAATGATTCGAGTGACTTGACTTGGCACATGTTCACGCATGTAGTTGAAACAAAATCAACATAGCCTTCATGATATTTATGTTCATGGTGGATTATATCCGACTCATGCTTGCACTCAATGTTTATTAATTTTAATGCAGGTTCATGACTGTTGTCGCTCTCTAGTTGGTCGCTCCCCAGTCTTTTTCTAGCCTTCACTTGTACTAAGCGGGAATACTACTTGTGCATCAAATCCCTTAAACCCCAAAGTTATTCCATATGAGTCCACTATACCTTCCTATATGCGGTATCTACCTGCCGTTCCAAGTAAATTTGTATGTGCCAAACTCTAAACCTTCAAATGAAATTCTGTTTTGTATGCTCGAATAGCTCATGTGTCAACTAGGGTTGTCCGTATCTTCCATGCTAGGCGGGTTATTCTCAAGAGGAGTGGACTCCGCTCCTCACTCACGAGAAAATGGCTGGTCACCGGGATGCCCAGTCCCATGCTTTATGCAAATTAAATCAAAATAATTGCAAACAAAACTCCCCCTGGGACTGTTGTTAGTTGGAGGCACTCGTTGTTTCGAGCAAGCCATGGATTGATGCTTGTTGGTGGAGGGGGAGTATAAAGTGTGTAGCATGGAAGATATCGCCATCTCTCGGTTGTTATGTTGACAATGAAAGTATGCCGCTCAAAATATTATTTATCTCTGCTTTAAAATCAAGCTCTGGCACCTCTACAAATCCCTGCTTCCCTCTGCGAAGGGCCTATCTATTTACTTTTATGTTGAGTCATCACCCTCTTATTAAAAAGCACCAGCTGGAGAGCACTGATGTCATTTGCATTCATTACTGTTAATTTATATTGGGTATGACTATGACTGGATCTCTTTTACCATGAATTACAATGTTTAGTCAGTCCTTGATCTTTAAAGGTGCTCTGCATTTATGTTTTGCGGTCTTAGAAAGGGCTAGCGAGATACCATCTTGTTATATCATATCATGATTGTTTTGAGAAAGTGTTGTCATCCGAGATTTATTATTATTGCTCGCTAGTTGATTATGCCATTGACATGAGTAAACATGAGACCTAAATGATATTGTGAATATGGTTAGTTCATAATCTTTGCTGAACACTTGAATGCTGGCTTTACATATTTACAACAACAAGAGCAAACAGAGTTTGTAAAAGTTTTTCTTTATCACTTTCAGTTTATCAACTGAATTGCTTGAGGACAAGCAAAGGTTTAAGCTTGGGGGAGTTGATACGTCTCCATCGTATCTACTTTTCCAAACACGTTTGCCCTTGTTTTGGACTCTAACTTGCATGATTTGAATGGAACTAACCCGGACTGACGCTGTTTTCAGCAGAATTGCCATGGTGTTATTTATGTGCAGAAACAAAAGTTCTAGGAATGACCTGAAACTTCACGGAGATTATTTTTGGAAATAATAAAAAATACTGGTGAAAGAATCAAGGCCAGGGGCTCACACCCTTTCCACGAGGGTGGGGGCGTGCCTGCCCCCCGGGTGCGCCCCCTGCCTCGTGGGCCCCCTAGAGCTCCACCGACCTCAACTCCAACTC
The DNA here is from genome assembly GCF_018294505.1 of Triticum aestivum. NCBI lineage: Eukaryota > Viridiplantae > Streptophyta > Magnoliopsida > Poales > Poaceae > Triticum > Triticum aestivum. The sequence goes on from NC_057796.1 coordinate 290,287,736, forward strand.
CATATATTCGTGTTCGGGGAGAAAAAAATCAGAGAGAAAGATTCATTGCGTTTTACGATACGGAGCCGCCGCCAAGCCCTAATCTCTCTCGGGAGGGCTGATCTGGAGTCCGTTCGGGGCTCCGGAGAGGGGAATCCGTCGCCATCGTCATCATCAACCATCCTCCATCACCAATTTCATGATGCTCACCACCGTGCGTGAGTAATTCCATCGTAGGCTTGCTAGACGGTGATGGGTTGGATGAGATTTATCATGTAATCGAGTTAGTTTTGTTAGGGTTTGATCCCTAGTATCCACTATGTTCTGAGATTGATGTTGCTATGACTTTGCTATGCTTAATGCTTGTCACTAGGGCCCGAGTGCCATGATTTCAGATCTGAACCTATTATGTTTTCATGAATATATGTAAGTTCTTGATCCTATCTTGCGAGTCTATGGTCACCTACTATGTGTTATGATCCGGCAACCCCGAAGTGACAATAATCGGGACCACTCCCGGTGATGACCGTAGTTTGAGGAGTTCATGTATTCACTACGTGTTACTGCTTTGGTCCTGTACTCTATTAAAAGGAGGCCTTAATATCCCTTAGTTTCCGCTAGGACCCCACTGCCACGGGAGGGTAGGACAAAAGATGTCATGCAAGTTCTTTTCCATAAGCATGTATGACTATATTCGGAATACATGCCTACATTACATTGATGAATTGGAGCTAGTTCCGTGTCACCCTATGTTATGATTGTTACATGATGAACCGCATCTGGCATAATTCTCCATCACTGATCCATTGCCTACGAGCTTTTCACATATTGTTCTTTGCTTATTTACTTTTCCGTTGCTATTGTTACAATCACTACAAAACCCAAAAATATTACTTTTGCTGCCGTTACCGTTACTTCCATACTACTTTGCTACTAAATACATTGCTGCAGATACTAAGTTATCCAGGTGTGGTTCAATTGACAACTCAGCTGCTAATACTTGAGATTATTCTTTGGCTCCCCTTGTGTCGAATCAATAAATTTGGGTTGAATACTCTACCATCGAAAACTGTTGCGATCCCCTATACTTGTGGGTTATCAAGACTATTTTCTAAAAATCCTTCTTGCTACCTCTTGAGCACTGCGTTGGTTTTCCCTTGAAGAGGAAAGGGTGATGCAGTAAAGTAGCATAAGTATTTCCCTCAGTTTTTTAGAACCGAGGTATCAATCCAGTAGGAGGCCACGCCCAAGTCCCTCGCACCTACACAAACAAATATAAACCTCGCAACCAACGCAATAAAGGAGGAAGAAGTACGTCGATGGAGCAACATGGGCCCCACGAGGGTGGAGGGCGCGCCCAGGGGGGTAGGCGCACCCCCCTACCTCGTGCCCTCCTGGTTGCTTTCTTGATGTAGGGTCCAAGTCCTCTGGATCACATTCGTTCCAAAAATCACGTTTATGAAGGTTTCATTCCGTTTGGACTCCGTTTGATATTGTTTTTCTGTGAAACACTGAAATAGGGAAAAAACAACAATTCTGGGCTGGGCCTCCGGTTAATAGGTTAGTCCCAAAAATAATATAGAAGTGCATAATAAAGCCCGTTAAACATCCAAAACAGAATATAATATAGCATGAAGTAATAAAAAATTATAGATACGTTGGAGACGTATCAAGCATCCCCAAGCTTAATTCTTGCTCGTCCTCGAGTAGGTAAATGATAAAAACAGAATTTTTGATGCGGAATGCTACTTGGCATAATTTCAATGTAATTCTCTTAATTGTGGTATGAATGTTCATATCCGAAAGATTCAAGACAAAAGTTTAATATTGACATAAAAATAATAATACTTCAAGCATACTAACTAAGCAATTATGTCTTCTCAAAATAACATGGCCAAAGAAAGTTATCCCTACAAAATCATATAGTCTGGCTATGCTCTATCTTCACCACACAAAGTATTTAAATCATGCACAACCCCGATGATAAGCCAAGAAACTGTTTCATACTTTTGGTGTTCTCAAACTTTTTCAATCTTCACGCAATACATGAGCGTGAGCCATGGACATAGAACTATATGTGGAATAGAATGGTGGTTGTGGAGAAGACAAAAAGGGAGAAGATAGTCTCACATCAACTAGGCGTATCAACGGGCTATGGAGATGCCCATCAATAGATATCAATGTGAGTGAGTAGGGATTGCCATGCAACGGATGCACTAGAGCTATAAGTATATGAAAGCTCAACAAAAGAAACTAAGTGGGTGTGCATCCAACTCGCTTGCTCACGAAGACCTAGGGCATTTTGAGGAAACCCATCATTGGAATATACAAGCCAAGTTCTATAATGAAAAATTTAGTATATGAAAGTGATATCATAGGAGACTCTCTATTCATGAAGATCATGGTGCTACTTTGAAGCACAAGTGTGGTAAAAGGATAGTAACATTGTCCCTTCTCTCTTTTTCTCTCATTTTTTTATTTGGGCCTTATCTCTTTTTTTATGGCCTCTTTTTTTTCGTCCGGAGTCTCATCCCGACTTGTGGGGAAATCATAGTCTCCATCATCCTTTCCTCCCTTGGGACAATGCTCTAAAAATGGTGATCATCACACTTTTATTTACTTACAACTCAACAATTACAACTCAATACTTAGAACAAAATATGACCCTATGTGAATGCCTCCGGCGGTGTACCGGGAAATGCAAAGAATCAAGAGTGACATGTATGAAAGAATTATGAACGGTGGCTTTGCCACAAATACGATGTCAACTACATGATCATGCGAGGCAATATGACAATGATGGAGCGTGTCATAGTAAAGGGAACGGTGGTAAGTTTCATGGCAATATATCTCGGAATGGCTATGGAAATGCCATGATAGGTAGGTATGGTGGCGGTTTTGAGGAAGGTATATGGTGAGTGTATGATACTGGCGAAAAGTGCCGTATTAGAGGCTAGCAATGGTGGAAGGAAGAGAGTGCGTATAATCCATGGACTCAACATTAGTCATAAAGAACTCATATACTTATTGCAAAAGTCTACAAGTTATCAAAGAAAAGTATTACGTGCATGCTCCTAGGGGGATAGATTGGTAGGAAAAGACCATCGCTCGGCCCCGACCGCCACTCATAAGGAAGACAATAAGTAAATAAATCATGCTCCGACTTCATCACATAACGGTTCACCATACGTGCATGCTACGTGAATGACAAATTTAACACAAGTATTTCTCAAATCCACAACTACTCAACTAGCATGACTTTAATATCACCATCTTTATATCTCAAAACAATTATCAAGCATCAAACTTCTCATAGTATTCAACACACTTATAAGAATTTTTTTACTAATCTTGAATGCCTATTGCTACCTCTTGAGCACTGCGTTGGTTTTCCCTTGAAGAGGAAAGGGTGATGCAGTAATGTAGCGTAAGTATTTCCCTCAGTTTTTGAGAACCAAGGTATCAATCCAGTAGGAGGCCACACCCAAGTCCCTCGCACCTACACAAACAAATATAAACCTCGCAACCAACGCAATAAAGGGGTTGTCAATCCCTTCACGGTCACTTACGAAAGTGAGATCTGATAGATATGATAAGATAATATTTTTGGTATTTTTATGATAAAGACTAATAGTAAATAAAGCAAAATAAACGGCGCCAGAAATAGCTTGTTGTCGGGAGATTAATATGATGGAAAATAGACCCGGGGGCCATAGGTTTCACTAGTGGCTTCTCTCAAGAGCATAAGTATTACGGTGGGTGAACAAATTACTGTTGAGCAATTGATAGAATTGAGCATAGTTATGAGAATATCTAGGTATGATCATGTATATAGGCATCACGTCCGCGACAAGTAGATCGACTCCTGCCTGCATCTACTACTATTACTCCACACATCGACCGCTATCCAGCATGCATCTAGAGTATTAAGTTCAAAAGAACAGAGTAACGCTTTAAGTAAGATGACATGATGTAGAGGGATAAACTCATGCAATATGATATAAACCCCATCTTGTTATCCTCGATGGGAACAATACAATACGTGCCTTGCTGCCCCTACTGTCACTGGGAAAGGACACCGCAAGATTGAACCCAAAGTTAAGCACTTCTCCCATTGCAAGAAAGATCAATCTAGTAGGCCAAACCAAACTGATAATTCAAAGAGACTTGCAAAGATAACCAATCATACATAAAAGAATTCAGAGAAGATTCAAATATTGTTCATAGATAAACTTGATCATAAACCCACAATTCATCGGTCTCAACAAACACACCGCAAAAGAAGATTACATCAAATAGATCTCCACGAGAATCGTGGAGAACTTTGTATTGAGATCCAAAGAGAGAGAAGAAGCCATCTAGCTAATAACTATGGACCCGAAGGTCGGAGGTAAACTACTCACACATCATCGGAGAGGCTATGGTGTTGATGTAGAAGCCCTCCGTGATCAATGCCCCCTCCGGCAGGACACCGGAAAAGGCCCCAAGATGGGATCTCACGGGTACAGAAGGTTGCGGCGGTGGAATTAGGTTTTCGTGGATGCTTCTGTTGGTTTGGGGGTACATAGGTATATATAGGAGGAAGAAGTACGTCGGTGGAGGAACGTGGGCCCCACGAGGGTGGAGGGCGCGCCCCCCTACCTCGTGCCCTCCTGGTTGCTTTCTTGATGTTGGGTCCAAGTCCTCTGGATCACGTTCGTTCCAAAAATCATGTTCCCGAAGGTTTCATTCCGTTTGGACTCCGTTTTATACTCTTTTTCTGTGAAACTCTGAAACAGGTAAAAACAACAATTCTGGGCTGGGCCTCCGGTTAATAGGTTAGTCCCAAAAATAATATAAAAGTGTATAATAAAGCCTGTTAAACATCCAAAACAAAATATAATATAGCATGAAGCAATCAAAAATTATAGATACGTTGGAGACGTATCAAGCATCCCCAAGCTTAATTCCTGCTCGTCCTCGAGTAGGTAAATGATAAAAACAGAATTTTTGATGCGGAATGCTACTTGGCATAATTTCAATGTAATTCTCTTAATTGTGGTATGAATGTTCATATCCGAAAGATTCAAGACAAAAGTTTAATATTGACATAAAAATAATGATACTTCAAGCATACTAACTAAGCAATTATGTCTTCTCAAAATAACATGGCCAAAGAAAGTTATCCCTACAAAATCATATAGTCTGGCTATGCTCTATCTTCATCACACAAAGTATTTAATCATGCACAACCCCGATGACAAACCAATCAATTGTTTCATACTTTTGGTGTTCTTAAACTTCTCCAATCTGCACGCAATACATGAGCGTGAGCCATGGACATAACACTATATGTGGAATAGAATGGTGGTTGTGGAGAAGACAAAAAGGGAGAAGATAGTCTCACATCAACTAGGCGTATCAACGGGCTATGGAGATGCCCATCAATAGATATCAATGTGAGTGAGTAGGGATTGCCATGCAACGGATGCACTAGAGCTATAAGTGTATGAAAGCTCAACAAAAGAAACTAAGTGGGTGTGCATCCAACTCGCTTGCTCACGAAGACCTAGGGCATTTTGAGGAAGCCCATCATTGGAATATACAAGCCAAGTTCTATAATGAAAAATTCCCACTAGTATATGAAAGTGATATCATAGGAGACTCTCTATTCATGAAGATCATGGTGCGACTTTGAAGCACAAGTGTGGTAAAAGGATAGTAACATTGTCCCTTCTCTCATTTTCTCTCATTTGTTTTATTTGGGCCTTTTCTCCTTTTTTATGGCCTCTTTTTTTTTCCGTCCGGAGTCTCATCCCGACTTGTGGGGGAATCATAGTCTCCATCATCCTTTCCTCACTTGGGACAATGCTCTAAAAATGATGATCATCACACTTTTATTTACTTACAACTCAACAATTACAATTTAATACTTAGAACAAAATATGACTCTATGTGAATGCCTCCGGCGGTGTACCCGGACATGCAATGAATCAAGAGTGACATGTATGAAAGAATTATGAACGGTGGCTTTGCCACAAATATGATGTCAACTACATGATCATGCGAGGCAATATGACAATGATGGAGCGTGTCATAGTAAACGGAATGGTGGTAAGTTGCATGGCAATATATCTCGGAATGGCTATGGAAATGCCATGATAGGTAGGTATGGTGGCTGTTTTGAGGAAGGTATGTGGTGGGTGTATGATACCGGCGAAAAGTGCGCGGTATTAGAGAGGCTAGCAATGGTGGAAGGAAGAGAGTGCGTATAATCCATGGACTCAACATTAGTCATAAAGAACTCATATACTTGTTGCAAAAATCTACAAGTTATCAAAGCAAAGTATTACGCGGGGATAGATTGGTAGGAAAAGACCATCGCTCGTCCCCGACCGCCACTCATAAGGAAGACAATAAATAAATAAATCATGCTCCGACTTCATCACATAACGGTTCACCATACGTGCATGCTATGGGAATCACAAACTTTAACACAAGTATTTCTCAAATCCACAACTACTCAACTAGAATGACTCTAATATCACCATCTTTATATCTCAAAACAATTATCAAGTATCAAACTTCTCATAGTATTCAACACACTCATAAGATTTTTTTTACTAATCTTGAATGCCTATCATAATTAAAGCAAATTACCACGCTGTTTTGTAGGACTCTCAAAATAATCTAAGTGAAGCAATGAGAGAACAATAGTTTCTATAAAACAAATCCACCACCGTTCTCTAAAAGATATAAGTGAAGCACTAGAGCAAAAACTATATAACTCAAAAGATATAAGTGAAGCACATAGAGTATTCTAAAAAATTCCGAATCAAGTGTGTCTCTCTCAAAAGGTGTGTACAGCAAGGATGATTGTGTCAAACTAAAAAATAAAGACTCAAATAATACAAGACGCTCCAAGCAAAACACTTATCATGTGGTGAATAAAAATATAGCTCCAAGTAAAGTTACCGATGGAAGTAGACGAAAAGAGGGGATGCCTTCAGGGGCATCCCCAAGATTTGGCTTTTTGGTGTCCTTAGATTATCTTGGGGTGCCATGGGCATCCCCAAGCTTAGGCTCTTGCCACTCCTTGTTCCATAATCCATCAAATCTTTTACCCAAAACTTGAAAACTTCACAACACAAAACTTAACAGAAAATCTCGTGAGCTCGGTTAGCGAAAGAAAGCAAAACACCACTTCAAGGTATTGTAATGAACTCATTCTTTATTTTTATGGGTGTTAAACCTACTGTATTACAACTTCTCTATGGTTTATAAACTATTTTACTAGCCATAGATTCATCAAAATAAGCAAACAACACATGAAAAACAGAATCTGTCAAAAACAGAATAGTCTGTAGTAATCTGTAACTACTACGCAAACTTCTGGAACTCAAAAAATTCAGCCAAAATAGGACGACCTAGACAATTTGTTTATTGATCAGCAGCAATTGTAATCAATATTTTATCACGTCCTGGTGATTTTTAACAATTGTTTTCGTGAACAGAAAGTTTCTGGAATTTTCAGCAATATCAAATAACTATCATCCAAGAAGATCCTATAGGTTTAACTGGGCACAAACACTAACTAAAACATAAAAACAAATCTAACTAGAGGCTAGATCAAAGATTTATTCCTAAACAGAAGCAAAAATAAAAAAAATAAAAAAAATTGGGTTGGCTCCCAACAAGCGCTATCGTTTAACGCCCCTAGCTAGGCATTTATAATTTCGATGATGCTCACATGAAAGACAAGAATTGAAGCACAAAGAGAGCATCATAAAGCATGTGAAAAAACACATCTAAGTCTAACATACTTCCTATGCATAGGCATATTATAGACAAACAAATTATCAAGACAAGCAAATACTAGCATATGCAAGGAAGAAGTGAGAAACAATAGCGATCTCAACATAACGAGAGGAAATTTAGTGACATGAAAATTTATACAACCATATTTTCCTCTCTCATAATAATTACATGTAGGATCATAAGAAAATTCAGCAATATAGCTATCACAAAACATATTCTTAACACGATCCACATGCATGCGAAGTTGACACTCTTCCAAACCCACTTTCAATATTATTGCAAACACTATTATCAATCTCATATTCATCACGGCGCTTAAATAAATTTTCAAGATCATAAGAAGAATCACCCCAATCATGATCATTGCAACAAATAGAGGACATAGCAAAACTAGCATCCCCAAGCTTAGGGTTTTGCATATTATTAGCATAATTTACATCAATATAATTTGTAATAAAATCATTGCAATCATGCTTTTTATTCAAAGATCTATCGTGAATCACTTCATAAAGTACTTCATCACATTTTTCAGATTCACGAATTTCAAGCAAAACCTCATAAAGATAATCTAGTGCACTCAACTCACTAGCAATAGGTTCATCATAATTGGATCTCTTAAAGAGATTAGCAAGTGGATGAGGATCCATAAACTCTTAGCAAGCAAAGATGCAAGCAAAAAGAAGGCACATGGTAACACAAGATTGAACGGAGGAAGGGCGAATAAAACGGCAAGGGTGAAGTGGGGGAGAGGAAAACAAGAGGCAAATGGCAAATAATGTAATGCGGGAGATAAGAGTTTGTGATGGGTACTTGGTATGTTGACTTTTGCGTAGACTCCCCGGCAAAGGCGCCAGAAATCCTTCTTCCTACCTCTTGAGCACTGCGTTGGTTTTCCCTTGAAGAGGAAAGGTGATGCAGTAAAGTAGCGTAAGTATTTCCCTCAGTTTTTGAGAACCAAGGTATCAATCCAGTAGGAGGCCACGCCCAAGTCCCACGCACCTATACAAACAAATATAAACCTCACAACCAACGCAATAAAGGGGTTGTCAATCCCTTCACGGTCACTTACGAAAGTGAGATCTGATAGATATGATAAGATAATATTTTTGGTATTTTTATGATAAAGACTAAAAGTAAAGAAAGCAAAATAAAAGGCGCTAGAAATAGCTTGTTGTCGGGAGATTAATATGATGGAAAATAGACCCGGGGGCCATAGGTTTCACTAGTAGCTTCTCTCAAGAGCATAAGTATTACGGTGGGTGAACAAATTACTGTTGAGCAATTGATAGAATTGAGCATAGTTATGAGAATATCTAGGTATGATCATGTATATAGGCATCACGTCCGCGACAAGTAGACCAACTCCTGCCTGCATCTACTACTATTACTCCACACATCGACCGCTATCCAGCATGCATCTAGAGTATTAAGTTCAAAAGAACAGAGTAACGCTTTAAGTAAGATGACATGATGCAGAGGGATAAACTCATGCAATATGATATAAACCCCATCTTGTTATCCTCGATGGCAACAATACATTACGTGCCTTGCTGCCCCTACTATCACTTGGAAAGGACACCGCAAGATTGAACCCAAAGCTAAGCACTTCTCCCATTGCAAGAAAGATCAATCTAGTAGGCCAAACCAAGCTGACAATTTGAAGAGACTTGCAAAGATAACCAATCATACATAAAAGAATTCAGAGAAGATTCAAATATTGTTCATAGATAAACTTGATCATAAACCCACAATTCATCGGTCTCAACAAACACACCGCAAAGGAAGATTACATCGAATAGATCTCCACGAGAATCGTGGAGAACTTTGTATTGAGATCCAAAGAGAGAGAAGAAGACATCTAGCTAATAACTATGGACCCGATGGTCTGAGGTAAACTACTCACACATCATAGGAGAGGCTATGGTGTTGATGTAGAAGCCCTCCGTGATCAATGCCCCTCCGGCAGACGCCGGAAAAGGCCCCAAGATGGGATCTCACGGGTACAGAAGGTTGCGGCGGTGGAATTAGGTTTTCATGCTTGTGTTGGGTTGGGGGTACGTAGGTATATATAGGAGGAAGAAGTACGTCGGTGGAGCAACATGGGCCCCACGAGGGTGGAGGGCACGCCCAGGGGGGTAGGCGCGCCCCCCTACCTCGTGCCCTCCTGGTTGCTTTCTTGACGTAGGTTCCAAGTCCTCTGGATCACGTTCGTTCCAAAAATCACGTTCCCGAAGGTTTCATTCCGTTTCGACTCCGTTTGATATTCTTTTTCTGCGAAACTCTAAAATAGGTAAAAACAACAATTCTGGGCAGGGCCTCCGGTTAATAGGTTAGTTCCAAAAATAATATAAAAGTGTATAATAAAGCCCATTAAACATCCAAAACAGAATATAATATGGCATGAAGCAATCAAAAATTATAGATACGTTGGAGACGTATCACCTATCATAATTAAAGCAAATTACCACGCTGTTTTGTAGGACTCTCAAAATAATCTAAGTGAAGCATGAGAGAACAATAGTTTCTATAAAACAAATCCACCACCGTGCTCTAAAAGATATAAGTGAAGCAGTAGAGCAAAAACTATATAACTCAAAAGATATAAGTGAAGCACATAGAGTATTCTAACAAATTCCGAATCAAGTGTGTCTCTCTCAAAAGGTGTGTACAACAAGGATGATTGTGGCAAACTAAAAAATAAAGACTCAAATAATACAAGACTCTCCAAGCAAAACACTTATCATGTGGTGAATAAAAATATAGCTCCAAGTAAAGTTACCGATGGAAGTAGACGAAAAGAGGGGATGCCTTCCGGGGCATCCCCAAGCTTTGGCTTTTTGGTGTCCTTAGATTATCTTGTGGTGCCATGGGCATCCCCAAGCTTAGGGTATTTCCACTCCTTGTTCCATAATCCATCAAATCTTTTACCCAAAACTTGAAAACTTCACAACACAAAACTTAACAGAAAATCTCGTGAGCTCCGTTAGCGAAAGAAAGCAAAACACCACTGCAAGGTACAGCAATGAACTCATTCTTTATTTATATGAGTGTTAAACCTACTGTATTCCAACTTCTATATGGTTTATAAACTATTTTACTAGCCATAGATTCATCAAAATAAGCAAACAACACACGAAAAACAGAATCTGATAAAAAATGAACAGTGTGTAGTAATCTGTAACTAATGCAAACTTCTGGAACTCAAAAAATTCATCCAAAATAGGAAGACCTATAGAATTTATTTATTGATCAGCAGCAATTGGAATCAATATTTTATCACGTTCTGGTGATTTTTAACAATTGTTTTCGTGAACAGAAAGTTTCTGGAATTTTCAGCAAGATCAAATAACTATAACCCAAGAAGATCCTATAGGTTTAACTTGGCACAAACACTAATTAAGACATAAAACACATCTAACCAGAGGCTGGATCAAGGATTTATTCCTAAACAGAATCAAAAAGCAAAAAAACTAAAAATAAAATTGGGTTGCCTCCCAACAAGCGCTATCGTTTAACGCCCCTAGCTAGGCATAAAACCAAGGATAGATCTAGGTATTGCCATCTTTGGTAGGCAATCCATAAGTGGGTCTTATAATAGATTCATAAGGTAATTTTATTTTATTTCTAGGTAAGTGTTCCATGCCTTTCCTTAATGGAAATTGGAATCTAATATTCCCTTCCTTCATATCAATAATTGCACCAATCGTTCTAAGGAAAGGTCTACCAAGAATAATAGGACATGAAGGATTGCAATCTATATCAAGAACAATAAAATCTACCGGCACATAATTCCTATTTGCAACAATAAGAACATCATTAATTCTTCCCATAGGTTTCTTAATAGTGGAATCCGCAAGGTGCATGTTTAAAGAACAATCATCAAAATCACGGAAACCTAGCAAATCACATAAAGTTTTTGGGATCGTGGAAACACTAGCACCCAAATCACACAAAGCATAGCATTCATGATCTTTAATTTTAATTTTAATAGTAGGTTCCCACTCATCATAAGTTTTCTAGGAATAGATACTTCCAACTCAAGTTTTTCTTCATAAGATTGCATCAAAGCATCAACGATATGTTTAGTAAAAGCTTTATTTTGACTACAAGCATGTGGAGAATTTAGCACGGATTGCAACAAGGAAGTACAATCTATCAAAGAGCAATTATCATAATTAAATTCCTTGAAATCCAAAATAGTGGGTTCATTAATATCTAGAGTTTTGATCTCTTCAATCCCACTTTTACCAATTTTTGCATCAAGATCTATAAACTCCGAATTTTTGGAACGCCTTCTAGGTAAAGGTGGATCATATTCAGTCCCATCATTATCAAGATTCGTATTTCAAAGCAAAGATTAATAGGGGACACATCAATAACTTTTAGATCTTCATCTTTATTTTCAAAATTTTCCGGCTTAGCGGCCATCTTATTAACTAAGGTGGCCTGCTTATCTGAGACTTCAGCTATTAATTTTTCGAGATGAGCAATCTGAGATTTCAAACCATAAAATTCTTTAGACATATCATCGAGCTCTTTATTCATATAACCCATAAAACTTTTTTGTTCCTTAAGCTCGTTCCTAAAGAAATTATTATGCTCAAATTGTAAAGTCATAAAACTCCTGACGTTGCTTTCGATCTCTTCTATCCTTTTAAGGTGAAGATCACCAAATCTAGGTAGAGCCATAGTGACAAGGAAGCAATCCAACACACGAGCAAACAAGAAGTGAGCGAAAAAGAGGCAAACGGAAAAGAGAGAGGGCGAATAAAACGGCAAGGGTGCAGTGGGGGAGAGGAAAACCGAGAGGCAAATGGCAAATAATGTAATGCGGGAGATAAGAGTTTGTGATGGGTACTTGGTATGTTGACTTTTACGTAAACTCCCCGGCAACGGCGCCAGAAATCCTTCTTGCTACCTCTTGAGCACTGCGTTGGTTTTCCCTTGAAGAGGAAAGGGTGATGCAGTAAAGTAGCGTAAGTATTTCCCTCAGTTTTTGAGAACCAAGGTATCAATCCAGTAGGAGGCCACGCCCAAGTCCCTCGCACCTACACAAACAAATATAAACCTCGAGACCAACGCAATAAAGGGGTTGTCAATCCCTTCACGGTCACTTACGAAATTGAGATCTGATAGATATGATAAGATAATTTTTTGGTATTTTTATGATAAAGACTAAAAGTAAAGAAAACAAAAATAAACGGCGCCCGAAATAGCTTGTTGTCGTTAGATTAATATGATGGAAAATAGACCCGGGGGCCATAGGTTTCACTAGTGGCTTCTCGCAAGAGCATAAGTATTACGGTGGGTGAATAAATTACTGTTGAGCAATTGATAGAATTGAGCATAGTTATGAGAATATCTAGGTATGATCATGTATATAGGGATCACGTCCGCGACAAGTAGACCGACTCCTGCCTGCATCTACTACTATTACTCCACGCATCGACCGCTATCCAGCATGCATCTAGAGTATTAAGTTCAAAAGAACAGAGTAACGCTTTAAGTAAGACGACATGATGTAGAGGGATAAACTCATGCAATATGATATAAACCCCATCTTGTTATCCTCGATGGCAACAATACAATACGTGCCTTGCTGCCCCTACTGTTACTGGGAAAGGACACCGCAAGATTGAACCCAAATCTAAGCACTTCTCCCATTGCAAGAAAGATCAATCTAGTAGGCCAAACCAAACTGTTAATTCGAAGAGACTTGCAAAGATAACCAATCATACATAAAAGAATTCAGAGAAGATTCAAATATTGTTCATAGATAAACTTGATCATAAACCCACAATTCATCGGTCTCGACAAACACACCGCAAAAGAAGATTACATCGAATAGATCTCCATGAGAATCGTGGAGAACTTTGTATTGAGATCCAAAGAGAGAGAAGAAGCCATCTAGCTAATAACTATGGACCCGAAGGTCTGAGGTAAACTACTCACACATCATCGGAGAGGCTATGGTGTTGATGTAGAAGCCCTCCGTGATCAATGCCCCCTCCGGCAGGACACCGGAAAAGGCCCCAAGATGGGATCTCACGGGTACAGAAGGTTGCGGAGGTGGAATTCGGTTTTCGTGGATGCTTCCGTTGGTTTGGGGGTACGTAGGTATATATAGGAGGAAGAAGTACGTCGGTGGAGCAACGTGTGCCCCACGAGGGTGGAGGGCGCGCCCAGGGGGGTAGGCGCACCCCCTACCTCGTGCCCTCCTGGTTGCTTTCTTGACGTAGGGTCCAAGTCCTCTGGATCACGTTCGTTCCAAAAATCACGTTCCCGAAGGTTTCATTCCGTTTGGACTCCGTTTGATATTCTTTTTCTGTGAAACACTGAAATAGGCAAAAAACAACAATTCTGGGCTGGGCCTCCGGTTAATAGGTTAGTCCCAAAAATAATATAAAAGTGTATAATAAAGCCCGTTAAACATCCAAAACAGAATATAATATAGCATGAAGCAATCAAAAATTATAGATACGTTGGAGACGTATCAACGCTGAAGAGCGCCGGCGAGCCGGAAGAGTGGGAGGAGGAGCGGGAGGAGGAGGAAGAGTGGGTGGAGGAGGAGGCGGCGAACCTCCTGGGCACCCACGGCCCGGCGCTCCGTCGAGGGGCCGGTACGGCCTCCGCGGCGGGTTGTTGCCACCCTCGAGGTGTGCGATGACCTCGTGCTGGGTGCGGCCGGGGACCCCCACCAGACGCGGCGACCGTCGTTGTTCTTTGTGCCACCGACCACCGGCGCCCCGTTCGTGGACGCCAGCCTCTGTGCCTGCCGCCGCTGGAAATATTCCGTCCAGGCTGCGTGGTTGTTGGTGGCGTACTGGGGGAGGGCACGCTGCTCCTCCGACAGGGAGGACCGCACGCGGTCGACCTCGGCGGCGAAGAGGCCGGGGCGCGCGTCGACATCGGGCACAGGGGGTATGGGGACGCCGCCGTTGCTGAGCTTCCACCCCATCGGCCCGGCGCGCATGTCCGGCGGCGCCGGGATGTTCGCCTCGAAGAGAAGCCACGACTTGCACTCCTAGAGCGTGCGGCGGCCGAAGCCGTTGGCCGCCGCAGCGTCGCCGGGGAAGCGTTCAGCCATGGAGAGAGAAGGGGAAGGGGATGGAAGGGGAGAGCGGCAGAGCTCGGCGTCGGAAGGGAGGGACGACGGCTGGTTTGGGCTCGGAGGACTCGGGCTGGTGTGGCCAGCGGCGAGGGAAGCCTCTGTTTATATAGCCCCAGGCCGTGTGAATGCGTGGCAGAAGGGGAGGCGTCGCCGCGCCTGCCCGCCCATGACGCGCCGCCCGTGATGAGGAATCAATGGCAAGGCTGGCCGACGGCAGCCTTGCCATTGATTCCCCGCGGGAAACCGAAGCGTTCTGGGGAAGACGAGGTGCGTGCCGCTGACTCGGCGGGCCCGCCGAGCTTTCACGCCAAAACCCCTCGCCCCGGCGCCCCCAGCGCGTCGGGTTCGGCCTGGGGCCGCCGGCGCCGATTTCGACCCAAGCCGGCGAAAAACGGGTTCCTGGGGGCGCGATTGGGCTGAATTTTGGGCGCCGGCGTGGGAAAAACGCCTGGGGAGGGCCTGTTGGGGCCGTGGCTGGAGATGCTCTTAAGGTTTGTGATTCCCTATGCAAGCAGAAAAGTCAATAGTTATGCAATGAAATTACATCTTACTTATGGTGCATTATTCGGTGTTAGTTATATTTAATGCTCGTTTATGATTTTTTTATTTCCTGGTTGGTTGCTTCTCAATCTATTTGCTAGCCATCACTTGTACTAAGCAGGAATACTGCTTGTGCATCCAA
The DNA here is from genome assembly GCF_018294505.1 of Triticum aestivum. NCBI lineage: Eukaryota > Viridiplantae > Streptophyta > Magnoliopsida > Poales > Poaceae > Triticum > Triticum aestivum. Next base: position 290,303,305 of record NC_057796.1, read on the forward strand.
ACTCCTTAAACCAAGTTGTGCCAATGAGTCCACCATACCTACCTATATGCGGTATTTCCATGCCGTTCCAGGTAAATTTGTATGTGCCAACTCTAATTTTCAAAATAAATTTCCTTTTTGTGTGCCCGTAACGCTCATGAAGCGGCAGGGGGTGGCCAATATTTTCCATGCTAGATATGTTATTCTCAAGATGAGTGATTATTCACTTGTCATTACACTAGAGTGTGGCAAGGTAATAGGGATGCCCAGTCTCGAAATGAAAAAAATATTTATGTTGTCAAATAATAAATTCCTTGGAAAGTGTTGGTATGGAGGGCACCCGTGGATACGGCTAGCCATGGATTGTGAAAGAATTGTGGAAAAAGGAATAAAATTTATTTTATGTCTGGGAACCGCCTATGATGTATCTAGCATGGAAAGTATTGGAAATTCTCGGTCGTTTTCATTGACGAGAAAAGCATGCCTCTCAAAATATTTTATCTTCCAACTTAAGATTTGAGCTCTAGTGATGTCGCTTGAACTACGTCCGTATATCCCCAAAGAGGAAGGAATGGTGCAGCACAGCTACGGTAGGTATTTCCCTCAGTTATGAAACCAAATTATCAATCCAGTAGGAGAACTAAGCAACACTATGTAAACGTTACCTACACACGAAGAACAAATACTTGCAACCCGACTCGTATAAGGGGTTGTCAATCCCTTCTTCGGGTAACGGCGCCAGAAATTGTCAAGTTGATGGGATAAAATTGTGATAGATTGGATAAATAGATCTCGATAAAACGCGAAATAAAATAAGTAACAAAAAATTGCAGCAAGGTATTTTTGGGTTTTTGGAATAATAGATCTGAAAATGAAAGTGGCAAATAATAGTACGGAAAGCAAATATGATAAAGAATAGACCCGGGGGCCATAGATTTCACTAGTGGCTTCTCTCAAGAAATAGCACACGGTGGGTAAACAAATTACTATTGGGCAATTGATAGAGCCTCAAATAATTATGACGATATCCAGGAAATGATCAATATATAGGCATAATTACTCATCAACATGACTCACATATTATTATCATCATATCGCAAAACCATTACAAGGAATCAAGTTTGTCCAATGATCTTCATGAAAGTTTTTATTATATCCCTCTTCAATATCTATCACTTCGGGATAATTTCATATGTTGCTTTTGATAAGCTCAAACAAATTTAAGTGAAGAACATGATCATTTTCATCTCTCAAAATATATAAGTGAAGCATGAGAGAATTTCTTCAAAAATTTACTAACTCACAAATAAGTCTAAGTGAAGCATGAGAGCATTTCTTCAAAAATATCAAAGCACACCGTGCTCAAAAAGATATAAGTGAAGCACTAGAGCAATTCCATAGCTCAGAGAATTTAAGTGAAGCATAAAGAGCAATTCTAACAAATCATAGCATAATTTTGGCAAAATAGGTGTGTCCAGCAAGGATAGATGACACAAACTAAAAAGAAAAACAAGCAAAGACTCATATAATACAAGACGCTCCAAGCAAAACTCATGATATGTGACGAATAAAAATATAGCTCCAAGTAAAATACCTATGGTCGTTAGAAGAAAGAGGGGATGCCTTCCGGGGCATCCCCAAGCTTAGTTGCTTGTTTATCTTTGGATAATAACTTGGGGTGCCATGGGGCATCCCCAAGCTTAGGCTCTTCTTGCTCCTTATTCCTTCATCCATCGTGATCTCACCCAAAACTTCAATCACACAAAACTCAAAAAACCTTCATGAGATCCGTTAGTATAAGAAAACAAATCACTATTCTAAGTACTGTTGCAAACTCATTTATATTTTATTTTTGCATTATACCTACTATATTCCAACTTTACCATGGCTCCCCCTCGATACAAACCATAGATTCATCAAAATAAGCAAACAACGCAAAGAAAACAAAATCTGTCAAAAATAGAACAGTCTGTAGCAATCTGAAAACTGTGTATACTTATTTAACTCCAAAACGTCTCAAAAATTAGGATGATATAAGCAATTTGTATATCAATCTTGTGTAAAAAATGCAGAATTTTCCTCACTTATGTGATTTATTAAAATTATTTTACTGGACGCAAAATTTTCTGTTTTTCGACAAGATCAAATCAACTATCACCAAACATAATCCCAAAGGCTTTACTTGGCACAAATACTAACTAAAACATAAAAAAACACAATCATAATAGAGGCATAATTGTGCAAACACTCAAGAACAGAAAGAAAAAGGCAAGAATAAATTTTATTCATTGGGTTGCCTCCCAACAAGCGCTATCATTGTATGCCCCTAGTGTAAGTGCATCTAGTGCCACCCCTAGTTGGTTTTGGAGTATTGACGACAAACTTGGTTGAGGGACTAATGTGTTTGTGAGAATTGCATGATAACACAGGTAGTAGTCCCATATTGATTTGGTTTACCTACCAGAGATGACCCCTAAAAATGTGTGAAGACATTGAAGACAATGGTGGTCTGTGAAGATATTCACATTGAAGATTATGACATGAGAAGACATTCAAGTGAAGACTATGGAGTGCAAAGACATAGTTGTTTCATTGTTTCCTTTACTTCTTTGTTGAGTCATAGGAACCGCCGTACTGTTAAGTGGGGTCCAAGTGAACAAAGTCAGAGTGACTGATGTTATGCTCAACCAAATCCTATGTCTTCGAGCGAAGACAATGAGAGCAAATCTTATCCAGAGCTAGATGAGTCAGCTTTACTTGTAGCCCAAGTCAAGCTGCCGCGTGTGTTTGAACTCCGACCGTTGGACACGTGTCTGTTCCTTAGTGACCCAGCGTCATTTCGGACAAATCAGGTCGGGTTGCCTCCTGGCTATAAATAGCCCACCCCCTACACCATAAATTGGTGGCTGCTCAGAGTTAGTGCATGACTTTTGTCGTTTGGGAGCAACCCAACTCCGAATCATTCGAGAGAGAGATCCTTGCGAGGACAAAGCCCAAAGCACCCAGACCCAAAGAGTGTTAGGCATCACTGAAGTCTTTCTGTCCGCGTGATCTGAAGACTTGTTACACTTGAGGACTGTGAATCCTCCAGCCGGTTAGGCGTCGCGTTCTGAGCATCCAAGAGGTAATGTGGATTGCTAGTGAATGAAGTCTGTGAAGGTTTGGAAGTCTACCTTGAAGACTTACTAGAGTGGTTGGGCGAGGACTGAGTGTTCTTAGCTCAAGGGGAATAAGGTGAAGACGTGGTCTTCTGAGTTGAATCTCAGCCTCCCTAACCATACGTACAGTTGTCACAACAACTGGAACTGGTCTACCAAATCCGTGTCCTCTCCAAGCAACTGGTTCTATCCTTCCCATCCCTTTACTTTACAGTTTGTCTTCGTGAATCATTGCCTGCTTGCATGATCTGATTGACTTCACTGTGTGAAGACTGTTTGCTGCTTGGCTTCATACTATCTTCCATCCTGATCCATACTACCTAGTTGCTGATAGTCTTCGTGCTTTCACTTCAAAGCTTACTTGACTATGGCCTGTCTAGTGTAGTCTACCTTCCGCTGCATATCAATAGGTTCATTTCTACTGTTTGTCTTCAAAACCTCCGTGTTTTGAAGATTTTCATAAAAATCGCCTATTCACCCCCTCTAGTCGATAACTAGCACTTTCAATTGGTATCAGAGCAAGGTGCTACCTTGTTCTGTGTGATTCGGTTTAACCACCTGGAGTTTTAGCTATGTCGACTGCAGGGATAATCAAGGTCTCCGCTGCGTGCCCTGTCTTAGATGACACTGATTACCCCTACTGGAAGAATAAGATGCATATGCATCTTGAAGCCATTGACGTTGACCTCTGGTATGTCGTCAAGAACAGCGTTCCCAAGGTCGGTGAAGGTGTCACCGCTGCTGATGTCAAGAGGTTCATTCAACTGGACTCAACCGCCAAGAACATCATCTGTGGTCATCTAACCAAAGGACAGTATGGCCGTGTGAGTGCTCTAGAAACTGCGAAGCTAGTCTGGGACTAGCTCTCCAAGGTCAACGAAGGCGTCTCAACCCAGAGAGACTCAAGGATTGATGTTCTTCGCAACCTCTTCAACCGCTTCAAGAGAAATGACAATGAGAATGTCCAGCTCACATTTGATTGCCTCATTGATATCACAAATGAGCTTCGTGCACTCGGCGGCACTGAGATCACCAAGCACGAAATCGTCAAGAAGCTTCTGAGATCACTTGACAGCTCATTCAAAACCCTGGCCCTGATGATTCAAGAACGTCCTGACTTCAAGCCTCTCGATCCGTCTGATATACTTGAGAGGCTCAACACACATGAGTTCCAATTATTTGAGAAAAGAGATATCTATGGCCCAAACTATGGTCATAGTCGCGCTTTGAAGGCAAAGGTTGTTTCCTCATCTGCAGAAGAATTTGACTGTAGTTCTGAGGATCCTGAAGACATTGGAAAGGAGATTGCTATGCTTGTGAAGAAGTTCCAGAAGTTCACCAAGAAGAAAGGCTTCAGAATGTCTTCAAGATCCAGCTCAAGAAATGATGAAGCTTCCACTCGTGATCACAAGAAGAGAACATGCCACAAGTGCAAGAAACCTGGTCACTACATCTCTGAGTGTCCACAGTAGGACAATGAGACCAAGAAGAACAAAAATAGCAAGGAATATGATTCTGATGACAAGAAGAAGAAGAAATCCTCAAAGTCTTCTTCCAAGTCTTCGTCGAAGTCTTCATCACACAAGAAGAGCTCATCCAGCAAGGCTCGTGCGTTTGTTGGCAAGGAGATGGATTCAGAGGAGTCTGCATCTGAGGAGGCAGAGGTGGAGTCTGCAGAAGAATCTGATTCAGGCATGGCAAGCCTCGCTCTAGCTTCAGCGTATGTCGCCAAGTCCATCTTCAACACTGAAGACAATGGCCCTGTCACCAACGCTGATGCTAATGATGAGGATGACTCTGCTCCCACCTACTGCTTCATGGCACGTGGTGCCAAGGTAAACTCACGCGATGCTTACTTTCAAACATCAAGTGAAGATGACTCTGAATGTGAATCTAAACCTAGCTACAAAACACTTGCTAAAATTGCAACTGAACAACAGAATGCTATGGAACATATTCAAAAGTTGCTAGACAAAAGCGATGATCTGTTGGACGCGGAAATGACCCGAACTCAGTCCTTAATTGAAGACATTAAAAATCTTCATGTTAAGTACGAGGAACTTGAATGTCGTCATGAAACGCTCTCCTATGATTATCTTCAAATGAAGCATGAGCTTGAGAACTTGAGATCGGCTCATGAAGATCTTCAAAAGGAGAACGAGTCACTCCGTGCCCAACAGATCAGTTCCGCTCAGGAAGGATTTGAACCACCATGTCTAAAATTTCTTGAGCGTGATAATGTTGTCTCTATTGCTGAATGTTCTACAGCTGCTACAATTGCAATATCTTCAACTGCTGATGTGGTAACTAACCCCTCTGCTAAGGATACCACTACTATTGCTGATGAGAATTCCAGGTTGAAGACATTGCCTGAGACAGGAATGTACAAAAGTCTCAAAGGGCATCAGACACTATGTGATGTCCTCAAGAAACAGATTCTGAACCGAAACCCTAGGAAAGTGGGTGTTGGGTTCGAGGGGAAAATGAATGTTGATGGTTCTTACTGGAAGCCTAATCAGTACCCCAAAACCACATGGGTTGCTGCAAAGGGACCTTCAGTGGATCCATCTACCTTATCTGGCGTCACTTGTGCTAACCCGATTATCATTGATGAATACTTTGATGCAAACTATAAACTGTTTAATAATCAGAATGGTGAAGTGTTTGCCAGGTATATTGGTACTAACTACAGGAATGGACCACCTTTGAAGAAGATCTGGGTGCCCAAAGGTTGTCTTGAGAATCTTCCTGTGAATGTCATCATGATACCACCTGGGAAGAAGACAAACCCTAGACCAAAGGATTCATATGGTCCAAAGGCTTCATACAGATAGAGGACTCACCAGAGTCACCCTAACGCCAATGTTTTGCAGGGAAACCATACTCAGACTTATGAATATGAGCGTGTTTCGTCAAACTGCTATGTTCATAATACCAAGAACTATTCTTCTTATTCGTATGAGTATTATTCGCCACCTGCAAGGCTATTTGCTAGGGCTCCAAAGCCTAAGTTCTCAGATGTTGCACTTAGACTCATTGCTTCTAAGCCACCCCTGAAGATGTGGGTGGTTAAGAGAAATTAACTCTCTTTTGTAGGGAAAGGTCTCCAGCCGGAAATCAAAGGCGTCTGATGCTTATGCTCGGGACCAAAAACATCTTGTGGGATGCAAGATAAAATGTCCAAATAGTCTTACTATGTATTTCATTCTAGGATTTCTTGACAAACATCCTATCTACCCTAACCAGGATCTGAACTTTGATAATATGCTTGTTCGACAAATGTTTATGCTTCACATTTCCCTTGGTGAAGCCTATCCTCCAAACTGCACTGTATGGTACGACACCAAAGGCTTCTGAGTGGATTATGGATAATGGATGCCCTAACCACATGACTGGTGATCGAAGTCTTCTCATCGATTCAACCCTATGACCATCTGATAAGAGTCACATCACATTTGCTGACACTGGTAAAAGCAACGTATTGGGTGTAGGTAGAGTTGCAATCTCAAAGGATCAGCACATGGATAAAGTGATGCTTGTTGAATTCCTTGCTTTGTGATCTGAACATGATTGTGATATTCGGGAAATATCGTTGCCTTGTGCTTATGGAATCTGACAAATCTCTAGTCTTTGAAGGGTATCGAAAAGACGATCTGTACATGGTAGATTTCTCAGCAGGACCACAGTTGGCCGTATGTCTTCTAGCAAAAGATTCAGAGTGCTGGCTCTGGCATCAGAGGCTAGGGCATGCTGGCATGCGAAACTTGTACACTCTCGCAAAGAAGAAGCATGTCGTAGGCATCGAGGGCGTCAAGTTCAAGAAGGATCATCTATGTGGTGCCTGCAAAGCTGGAAAGATGACTAGGGCCAAGCATCCCTCGAAGACAATCATGACGACATCACGTCCTTTCGAGCTGCTTCACATGGACTTATTTGGCCCTACTCACTACTCTACTCTTACTACCACTGCTTGCCTCTATGGCTTCGTCATTGTTGATGATTACTCAAGATACACATGGGTTCACATAATCCTCTGTAAGAATGAAGTGCAGGATGTCTTCAGAATATTCGTCAACCGTGCCATGGCGAACTATGGCATCAAGATCAAGCACATTAGAAGCGACAACGGCATAGAATTCAAGAACATCGGCCTCAACACTTATCTTGATACACTGGGCATCACTCATGAGTTCTCAGCTCCATACACACCTCAGCAGAATGGCATCGTGGAGCGCAAGAACAGAACCCTCATTGAGATGGCACGGACGATGCTTGATAAGTACAAGACTCCAAGAAAATTCTGGCCTGAAGCCATTGACACTGCATGTCACGTCATCAACCGTGTTTATCTTCACAAGCTTCTAAAGAAGAAATCAAATGAGCTACTAACTGGTAAGAAGCCAAACGTCAGTTACTTCAGAGTATTTGGTGCCAGGTGCTGGATCAAGGATCCACATCACACTTCAAAATTTGCACCGAAAGCACATGAAGGTTTTATGCTTGGCTATGGAAAGGATTCGCACTCCTACAGAGTCTTCAACCTCTTTCACTATAAAGTGGTTGAAACTGTGGATGTGCGGTTCGATGAGACTAACGGATTGCAAAGAGAGCACCTGCCAAATGTGCTAGATGAAGCCTCACGAAGTGAATCTATCAAGCTTATGGGTACTGGAGAAATCATACCGTCAGAGGCTCAGGCTGAAGAAGAAATCATCATTTCTGCACCTAACCAACCCGAAGACAATGCTCAGCCTGAAGTCAATGCTGAAGCTGAAGACAATGATCTACAAGGGCAAAATCTTCGTCTAGTTCATCCTCCTGTTGCAAATGAAGTACAGATTGAGAAGATAATCGATAGCATCAATGCACCTGGTTCGCTCACTCGTTCAAGAGCAACACAACTAGCAAATTTCTGTGGGCACTTTGCATTTGTCTCTATATCTGAACCCAAGAAAGTTGCTGAAGCCTTCATGGAACCTGAATGGATTCAAGCGATGCAACAAGAGCTTCAACAGGTCGAGCTGAACAATGTGTAGGAATTGGTTAAGCGTCCTGATCCTCACAAGCATAACATCATTGGCACCAAATGGATCTATCGCAACAAACAAGATGAGCACGGTCAAGTTGTCAGAAAAAAGGCTCGGCTCGTTGCTCAAGGTTACACTCAAGTAAAAGGGATTGACTTTGATGAAACTTTTGCTCCAGTGGCTAGGCTTGAAGCCATTCGCATACTGCTAGCCTATGCCAACCATCACAACATTCTTCTGTACCAAATGGATGTGAAGAGTGCCTTTCTCAATGGCAAGATTGAGGAAGAAGTGTATGTTGCATAACCACCTGGCTTTGAAGATCCAAAACATCCTGACATGGTATACAAGCTTAACAAGGCACTGTATGGCCTCAAACAAGCTCCTCGCGCTTGGTATGACACACTCAAAGACTTCCTGAAGAGCAAAGGCTTCAAACCTGGTTCTCTGGATCCTACACTCTCCACGAAGACATATGATGGAGAACTGTTTGTGTGCCAAATCTATGTGGATGACATTATCTTCGGCTGCACTAACAAGAGATACAGTGATGAGTTTGGCCATATGATGCAAGAGCAATATCAAATGTCCATGATGGGTGAGCTGAAATTCTTCCTCGGTCTTCAAATCCGTCAGTAGAGCAACAACATCTTCATATCACAAGAGAAATACCTCAAAGATTGCCTGAAGAAGTTTGGAATGCAAGATTGCAAAGGATACACGACGCCAATGCCAACCAAAGGTCAATTGGGTCCCGACGACAATGGTAAAGAGTTCGATCAAAAGGTATACCGCTCCATGATTGGTTCTTTACTCTATTTATGTGCATCTAGGCTAGATATAATTCTTAGCGTTTGCATGTGTGCCCGATTCCAAGCAGCACCAAAGGAATCGCATCACTTAGTCGTGAAGCGAATTCTTTGATATTTGGCTTACACCCCAACACTAGGATTATGGTATCCAAAGGGCTCAAAGTTTGATCTAGTTGGATTCTCAGATGCTGATTATGCTAGTGACAAGGTTGATCACATGTCCACATCAGGCACATGTCACTTTCTTGGACGATCTCTTGTCTGTTGGTCTTCAAAGAAGCAGAACTGTGTATCCCTCTCCACTGCTGAATCCGAATACATTGCTGCTGATCTTGCTGTGATCAGCTTCTATGGATGAAGCAAACTCTCAAGGACTATGACATCCACCTCAAGCATGTGCCACACTACTGCGACAATGAAAGTGCCATCAAGATTGCCAACAACCCAGTTCAGCACTCAAAGACAAAGCACATTCAGATCCGTCATCACTTTCTCAAAGATCATGTCATGAAGGAAGATATTGATATCATTCACGTCAACACTGAAGAGCAATTGGCAGATATCTTCACGAAGCCCTTGGATGAGAAAAGGTTTTGCAAGTTGCGGTGTGAGCTAAATATCTTAGAATCCTCGAATGTCCTATAATTGGACACACGTCCTAACGCTTATGCATATTGATGACTTAGATGTGCAACACACGAAGTAATGTATATCTTCAATCAATGAAGACATACACTCTAAGTGTGAATACATTAATGTAGAATTTGACTTCGGAGCGCCACGATAATTGTGCCCCGTGTCTGGGTCTAATACTTCCTATATGGTGGGTAACGCCACCACCAAATTCTTATTGAAGTGTTTCTTTTGGCGTCATGATTGCATAGTCTTCGCATTTGGTTTGTCTTCAACATTGATTTGACTTCGAGGTTTATCTTCTCAATGTTGAGTTGGTCTGATATCTATATATTTGTGTTCTGTCCTCTACAACATTCACTTATAGCTATGTATTCATACTTGAATCTTTATTGATCTAAGCGAATGTGATCAGACCCTAACCTCTTCTGTGCTTATTCCTCAAATTCTATCTGTCCAAATCATATGCATTCTATTGAAACCTGTCGACTGTCTTCTCTGAGTCCTTGTCAGCAGAAGACAAAGGGACAAACGTTTAAATCTGGTTTTAATGATATCCTTTTTGCCTGAATACCGGAGAAGCCGGAACGACCACCCGACAATCCAAGCGTGCGTGGGAACATGGAACAAGTTCCAATAAGTTGCATGCAGGCCAAGTGTCCTTCAGATGTGAACCGCCAGGGGCACCTGCATAACTGCGTTGTGCAGTCCCTTTCCTTATAAATACACACTCACTGCGGTCATTATCTCTTCTTCCAACTCGCTGCCTCGCTCAAACCCTAGCGCCTCCGCTAGCTCGCGTCGACGCTGGAGACGAAGCGCTTAGCTGCCGCGACTTCTTCGACGCCGTCCTCACACTGGCCGCGGACCTCATCCTCTCCGCCGCCGCCGTAGGTGTCTTCCGCCTCCAAGTTAGGGCGCGGGAGATTGAAATGCTCGGCTTCTAACTCTGCCTCATGTAGCAGTTCGTCAGCGGTAATTAAATCTTGCTTTTTACTGCCTTTTCGATCCGTCAAATCCATCCACTTTAACCAAAAGTGGTTTCTTCACTTCCAAGTATGGATCTGTCCTTATCTGCATCTCATATCATGCTAAGGATATTCACTTATGCTTCATAACTAGTTAGATTCCTCACTTGTACTTATTCATGGGTTCGTACAAATCTGGAACCAACTCTCTTCAAATAAGTGAATGTCTTTGCTCTATGAGGTCAATGTCTTCAAACCGATTTTTCTTCAAAATATTCTAAGAATGCATATGACCTCTTCCCCTTCCCTCGCATCTCTAATGCTGTCATAGGTACATGTCCGTGGGAGAATCCCTTGGTTCTCATAGTCTGCATTCATTTGTAAAGTTCTTACAGCATCATATACACTCTCCTAAAGCTAGCTCTTGTCTGACCAGCAAAAGGAAGCCTGTCGGTGTCAAAACCGGCGGATCTCGGATAGGGGGTCCCGAACTGTGCGTCTAGGATCGATGGTAACAGGAGACGGGGGACACTATGTTTACCCAGGTTCGGGCCCTCTCTATGGAGGTAATACCCTACTTCCTGCTTGATTGATCTTGATGAATATGAGTGTTACAAGAGTTGATCTACCACGAGATCGTAATGGCTAAACCCTACTAGTCTAGCCTATGAGTATATGGTAATGAATCTGTGTCTATCTGGACTATGCTCTCCGGTTTATATAGACACCGGAGAGATCTAGGGTTACATGAGGTCGGTTACATAGGAGGGAATCTTCATAATAGGTCGCCTAGCTTGCCTTCCACGCCAAGTAGAGTCCAATCCGGACACGGGTATAGTCTTCGGTCCGTGTCTTCACAGCCCATCAGTCTGGCCCATGGATAACAGGCCGGACACCCGAGGACCCCTTAGTCCAGGACTCCCTCAGTAGCCCCTGAACCTGGCTTCAATGACGAGGAGTCCGGCGCGCAGATTGTCTTCGGCATTGCAAGGCGGGTTCCCCTTCTTCCGAACTTCCAAGATAGTCTTCAGACATGATGATTGTATCCGGACCTGTTACACACCATGCACAACCGCAGAGAGAATATATATATTCCACACGAGTTCTATCCACTGACAGTTTCCGGCAACGTGATATCACGCCCGTCCGGTCATAATTTCGAACCGTTTTTCTTCTGCCATCCCACGTTTCAAAACGCAGTTGCCACTGGCACGTCTTGTCGAAGCAGAGATCGTGCCCCCTTATTGCGGGATTCTCATCAATGCGGGCATGGTAACCCAACCGTGCCGTTTGCACAGCCTTTGGGAATAGGCGAATCTTAAGGCGAGCGAGGAGGCGTTTAATGTTTGCTGCCTTTATAAGAGGATAAGGATCCCCTCTTCCTCTTCTCACGCTCTCTCTCCATCTCCACCTTCCCGATCTCGAGCTCCAGCGCCCAAGTTCCAATCTCCTTTCCACCCCAGTAACCATGTCCGGATCCGGTGGTCAGGGCAAGTGGATGGGTCTCCTCCGTCACGGAGGAGGAAATTAGTGAGCTCCGGGCGGCCGGATATTTGGCGAAGGGAATCGCCCACCGCTTGCCGGCCGAGGGTCAAGTCGTTCCCACGCCGGAGCCCAACGAGAGGGTAGTATTCCTCCCTCATTTCTTCTGCGGGCTTGGGTTTCCACTCAACCCTTTCGTCCGCGGGCTAATGTATTACTACGGGGTAGATTTCCATGATCTATCCCCGAATTCCTTCCTCAACATCTCGGTGTTTATCGTCGTGTGTGAGGCCTTCCTCCGCATCCCACCCCACTTTGGGCTATGGCTCAAAGTCTTCAACGTGAAGCCGAAGGTGGTGGATGGCCAGCACGCGGAGTGCGGTGGAGCCATGGTGAGCAAGCTGCCCAATGTCTCCTGGTCGAAAGGTGTTTTTGTGGAGACAGTGAAGGAGTGGTAGAAGCAGTGGTTCTACATCACAGAACCCCGTGGCACATCCTGGGTCACGGCTACCGAATTCCGCTCTGGTGCTCCTATGCGGCTCACTTCTTGGGTCGAGAAGAGTCCCGATTGGGGTTCGTCCAACGAGGTAATAGCGTTGCAGACGCGCGTTCAAAGCATGATAGCCAAGAACGTCAAGGTTGTAGATGTGATCTAGGTGATGTTAGTTCGCCGAATTCTCCCGTGCCAACGCCGAAGCCGCCCTTTGTGGGAGTTCAATCCGAAGAAGCACCATACCTTGGTGAGGCTCTTCGAGACTACTCACGAGGACGCGTGGAAGTTGCTCTTTAAGGGAAACGAAAAACCACTGGTCACGGATTCAGATCGCGGACACAACGCCAGTCATCCTGCCAGTGAGGTATGTCTCTTATAATGTATTCCCTGCTTGTGTGTTGCTAGGGCGACGCCTGAGCTTTTATTATCGCCATTTCAGGACTAGACGGAGAGGGCGAAGCGGATCCAGTGTCCGGCTGCGCTGCCCGAAGAACCAATCATCCCGCGCCTAGTGAAGATGCTGGTGTCGGCGCCGTATAAGGCACCGGAGAAGAAGGCCAAGAAGAAGGCCAAAGGGAAGGCCAAGAGTGGCCTCCGTCGTAAGGGCACTTCGGACGCGGCGTCCGAAGACGACGAAACTCATTCCTCTGTCCCTGAGGACAATGACAGGGAAGAGGAGGAGGAGGAGGAAGAAAACAATCCTCCCCCTGAGGAGAGGAAGAAGAAGAGGGCGGCTCCGGCGCATCTGGAGGCGCAGGCACCCAAAAAGGGGAAGGCGCTTCGGCGGCCAACACCGCGTGGGACGTGGACAGTAGTCCGGAACGACGCCCTCGCCCAAAGCCCCAGGCCGCATTGTAAGTGACATGGCTTATTTATGCGCACATCCAGACCTTTCTCTCCATTATCTTGATATAGTTAGCTGTACTATTGCAGTCCGGCCCATGATCTTATCCAGCAATCCTCCTCTGGAGGTTCATTGGCTTCATCGGAGATGGCGAGTAGATCACCAACGCCTGCCTACTCCCCCGGGGCCGGGAACGACACCGAAGTGCTGTCCCGAAGGACCGCTTCGAAGGGAGGAGCCCAGGATGGTGTTCGGGAGGCGCCACAAGGCGAGACCTCCACTGCCAGACACGTGGGGGATCCAATCCCCATGGAGACTGGCGAAGAGGGCCGTATCCAGATCGGCCCTCAGCCGAATACGGCTCCGGGCCCCCTATGGCTCCGGAGTTGGGCGAGCAGCTCGCTTTGAAGGGGGAAGTGTCGGTGTCAAAACCGGCGGATCTCGGGTAGGGGGTCCCGAACTGTGCGTCTAAGGCAGATGGTAACAGGAGGCGGGGGACAAGATGTTTACCCAGGTTCGGGCCCTCTCGATGGAGGTAATACCCTACTTCCTGCTTGATTGATCTTGATGATATGAGTATTACAATAGTTGATCTACCACGAGATCGTAGAGGCTAAACCCTAGAAGCTAGCCTATGGTATGATTGTTGTTGTTCTACGGACTAAACCCTCTGGTTTATATAGACACAGGAGGGGGCTAGGTTTACACAGATTCGGTTACAAGGGAGGAGATCTACATATCCGTATCACCAAGCTTGCCTTCCACCCCAAGGAGAGTCCCATCCGGACACGGGACGAAGTCTTCAATCTTGTATCTTCATAGTCCAACAGTCCGGCCAAAGGATATAGTCCGGCTGTCCGAGGACCCCCTAATCCAGGACTCCCTCAGTAGCCCCTGAACCAGGCTTCAATGGCGATGAGTCTGGCGCGCAGATTGTGTTCGGCATTGCAAGGCGGGTTCCTCCTCCGAATACTCCATAGAAGATTTTGAACACAAGGATAATGTCCGGCTCTGCAAAACAAGTTCCACATACTACCGTAGACAGAATAATATTTTCACAAATCTAATCTGCTGACGACTTTTCATAACGTGACATCACACCACGGCCGAACCGTTTTTCTCAATCAGCCTGCCACTACACGTTTTGCGAGGCGATTTTGTTGGCACGTCTTGTCGAAGCAGAGATCGTGTCCCCCTTATTACGGGATTCTCATCAATACGGATGTGGGTAACCCAATCGTGCCCGTTGGTATGACTCCTCGATTTTAGGCAAGTCCCAAACGGCCATGAGGAGGACGCTTGATATTCACCCTCTTTATAAAGAGGCCAAGGCCTGTCCTTTTTCTTCTGGTACTCAATCGAATCCTTCCTCCGCCTCAAGTTCCAACACTCAAGGCTCAGGTCAGGCGCTTCGGACCTTCAACCATGTCCGGATCCAACCTTCAAGGTCGGTGGATGCCCTCCTCTGCCACAGAGGAAGACATCAAGAATCTAAGAGAGGCTAGGTATCTGACCGCCAAAATCTCGCACAGGCTACCCGCTCGAGGGCAGGTCATTCCCACTCCCGAACCCGGCGAGAGCGTTGTATTCATCTCTCACTTCCTCCGAGGGCTAGGCCTTGTTCTAGATCCCTTTGTTAGGGGGCTCATGTTCTATTACGGGCTGGATTTCCATGACATGGCCCCGGATTCCATCCTTCATATTTCGTCGTTCATCGTCGTGTGTGAGGCCTTCCTCCACGTCACCCCGGAATTCGGCTTGTGGCTCAAGACCTTTAATGTAGAGCCAAAGACGATTAATGGGCGACATGCAGAATGCGGAGGAGCCGTAATAAGCAAAGGCGCCGATGTTCCATGGCCAAAGGGTTCCTTCCCGGAGGTATCCAGCTTATGGCAACGGGAGTGGTTTTACATCACAGCCCCCCGTGGTACTAAGTGGGTGGCCGCCCCTGCCTTTCGTTTGGGCCCCCCGCCACAACTGACGTCATGGATCAACAAGGGGCTGGACTGGGGGCCAGTAAATGATGTGCCGATATTGCAGAGTCGCATCCGAGATCTCCTCGAGAGAGATGTCAGCCTGGTCACGGTAATGCAAGTCATGCTAGTTCGTCGAGTCCCGCCTTGCAAACGTCGACCCCTCCGCATGTGGGAGTTCAACCCGGAAGGACCGCGAGCTATTTAGCACTTCCTCGGCATGACGCTCGAAGTGATGTACAATTGTTCTTCGGACCACAAGTAAGGTGTCCGGACACCACCGAGGATGCGGGTCTGAGCTGCAATCGTCCAGATACCCAAGTAAGTAGTCCTTTGGCCGAACACATTGTCTATTTATCACAACATCATTTTGAAAAGTCGCTCTTTGACCAGGACTGGGTAAAAAATGCGAAGATGATCAGGTGTTCGGCCCCCCTTCCCGAAGGCTCAGTAGATCCAGTACTGGCCAGAATGCTTGAGCTGGCGCCTTATCAGGCGCCCTCAGGGAAGATAAAGGGGGGAATAAAGAGGCTGAAAGCGGGCCTCACTCATTATTCATCCAAAGCGGGGCAATTAGCGCCTCCGCGAAGGAGGATAACCGGGGAGAAGAATCTGAAATTCCCTCTCGCCAGGGAAGGAAGAGGACCACCTCTGAAGACTTGGAAATAATGGTTTCCAAACGAGGGAAGAAATCTTCGCCAGAGGGTCCTGCCCCAGAGGGTACCCTTGCCGCATAGTGCCCGCAAGGGGATCAGCCCTCCACTGAGCTGTAAGTAAACAAAAAGTACTTAATAGTAAAAATATCCTGCTTTACTTCTGAGGACAATAACCGAAGCATATATCTTGTAGTTTGGATCGTAGCCCTTCTCGACAGAGTTTGTCTTCGGGGGATCTTCTTTCGGAGATGATGGAGAGCGAAACATCTCCCCATGCCTCCCCGCCTCATGAGGCGGGCGACCCTGAGGTGTCGTCACGGAGGATTTCTCCTGGTCCGCCAAGGCCAGAGGGTAATCCTTCGGCCACCCAAAATCTGGAGTATTCGGCTCCTAAAGAGAGCAACAGAAAGAGGCCGGGACCGTCCGGTGCGTGACCCGACGCACTGAAGGATCTTCTGGAGCAAGCGGCTATCTCAGAAGCGCGTCGTACGCTAATGGGTACGGTGGTTGAGTGGATTTCATCCGCCGAAAGCGGGCTGCATGAAGCTTTTATGAGGCTGCTGAGAGGCTTTGAGGTACGCAAAGTAGTATATGTTTTTGATGGTACCGCACACGCTAGGTGTGCCATATGCAGATAGTAGCCCCTGAGACTCTGGTTGTTGTCGAAAACGGCGGCAAACAGAGGATCATAGTCCCAGGTAATAATCATGCCGCCTTCATGTGCAGGTGGCGGAAGGTCCGGTGGCTAGCCGGACTAGTGAGTTTGCTGAGCTGAAGCGGCAACTTGATGCGGCAGATGCCGACATCGTGCTTGTAAACAAGCGGCTCGACGAGGCACAGGGTATGTGATTTCTCCGGCGATCAACACATAGTAAGAGGAGCATGATGCTAGTATCTTTAATATGTTGCGACTGCAGATGGAGCTGCCGCCGTGGAGACCCTTCGGGAGGAACTTACCCGAGCCAAGGAACAAGCCAGGAAGAGTGATGCGGCCGCTCTAAAGGTGGTCGAAGAGCTGAGAGCCAAACAGGCTGCGCATTGCCAAAGCAAGGATAAAATAGCCAAGATGGCCGTTGAGTTGAAAGATGCCGCCGATCGTTACGAGCTTCTTGAAAAGGAAAGCCGAGCGAAGGCGATGGACCTGGAGAAGGCCATGGTAGCAGCCAAGGAAGCCAGCTCTAAAATCAGAGCGGCGAAGGAGGAGCTGCGTCAAGCTGGAGATATCGCGGATGGGAAGCCCTTTTTGTTGCAGACGAAGTTCGGAGATCCGAAGTATGCCCTTCTCGATCAATTATGGAGTTCTGCGGACGCATACGTGGATTTGGCAGCGAGTGCTGCTGATGCGGCCGAGTTTTTCAAAGATCAAAAAGATCGTGAAGTGGAAAAGCTGTTCTGGTTGCAGTTCAATGTTCCGGTGCGGCCGCTGCTGTTAAATGAGCGAATGACCGAGTGGGCCGAGCTCCATAGGTTGTCCGGGCTTGCCATGAGGTCTGTTGTGGACCATCTTTGGCCGGAAGGACCAAGGCCGAATAGTTATTTTGGCTTAGTGCAACGATTCCTTGGTGCTGTGCCGCATATCGATGCTATGAAGAGGTCGGCGTGCATAGAGGGTGCGCGGATGGCCCTTGCCCGTGTCAAAACATACTGGGCAGAGATGGAGGCCACCGCTATTGCAACCCAGAGTTCGGCCGTAGGCCGAGTATCGACCGGGCACTCTTTGAAGAAGTTCTCGAAGGCGCTCGTTTAATAGAGGCTCGGTGCTCGAAGAGTATCATGTTCTAGTGACATGTATCTCCATTGTAAGGACAATGTTATTTGAATTGTAAAGGCTGTGTTTATACTTTTGCCTGAAAGTAATATTATGCCTCCTGTGCGGTCGTTTATGTATATATATATATGTCCTGAAAGTTTGCAGTCATCGGCTTCAGCCCCCACGCATATAATGCGGGGGTGTTCGCAAAAGCGCGTCTTCACACTTGATCCAACGTTTTGGTCCATTAAGGAGGTGGCAGCGCGGCGAACGAGGCAATCAGACTATATTGCTTTAACACTTTCACTTGACCATAGGAGTTTGACAGTGGGGCTACTATATAGCCCCTGGTATTTCCGCACTCATCCGAATTTGGGGCGCGTACGTACATGACCGGGAAAACCGGCCCTTCGTTAATGCGGAGGAATCCCGAAGATTCTGCAAAGTCATCGAGTGGTTGACCAGTCTTGCGCTTTATCATGACAGTCAGTTTTCGGCTTTCTCTACTGAGGTGCTCGTCCGGATGAACCAGGGCACAATCGCAGTAGTTCTCCCGGTAAACCCAACATTTGACCAAAGAGATGATTCGGAGCTGATGCATATAAGGCCAAACTCGTGACGCCGAACACTCCCTAAGGTATTCGGTCTTTATAACATATACCGGGCTGAGCAATGCCCTTGTTAATGAACCCCAAGTGTCCAGGTACGTGCAATGTTCTGACGTGGCGAAATGCCAATAACGCCAGCATCCTTCTCGGTTATACTGAGTATCCGGAGGATGTGAAGCAACAAAAGACAGTAAAAAAGGTTTACGCATGGTCTTAATCTAAAAAGAAACCTTTGAGCGGGTCCCTGCTGCACGTCTGCGCCTATGTCTCCGTTGTGCCGTATCCTGGAAGGGTGTAGCACGATTGTCATCTGTAAAAGAGAAGAACTTAGGTGAAAGTTGTCATGCGAAAAATTGGTTATTCTCAATAAACCATTAAAATTCAAGGTAAGTAAAATTGAGCCGAACTAGTCCTTTTTACACGCGGGAAGCCCCTGGTACCGCCTATGGGAGTATAATCAGCAAACCGATCTCAGGTATATCTAGGCTGTTACAGCTAGTGATGCGCCGGACTCGTCTAGCCGTGTCCGCGGTCTTGACGACCGATCATTTATTCTGGTTGGGGAGGACGTCTAGTGTTCGGCTGTTAAAGCCGCCGTATGTTCTTCCGCGCGTAAGGAACGCTCAATATTTCCACTAACTGTGATGGTGCCACGTGGACCGGGCATCTTAAGCTTAAGAGAAGCGTAATGCGGTACTGCATTAAAACGAGCGAAAGCTTTTCTTCCGAGTAGTGCTTGATAGCCGCTTCGGAATGGAGCGTTGTCGAAGGTTAACTTTTCACTTCGGAGGTTGTCGGGTGAACCGAATACAACCTCTAGTACTAGAGAGCCCGTACAGCGGGCCTCTGGGCCTGGTATTACCCCTTTAAAGGTAGTAGTACTTTGGCAGATTCTTGTCGGGTCTATCCCCATTTTGCGGACTGTGTCCTGATATATCAGATTCAGGCTACTGCCGCCGTCCATGAGGACTTGGGTGAGATGGTATTCGTCGATAATTGGGTCTAGCACCAAGGTAGCCAATCCTCTATGCCGGATACTTGTCAGGTGATCCCTGCAATCAAAGGTGATTGGGCGGGCCGACCAAGTGTTGAACTTGGGGGTGAAGGGCTCTACGGCGCATGTGTCTTGGAGTGCATGTTTGCCCTTTCTTTCTATTACTTGAATCATGTTCACTATTTTGACCTCTGGTGGGAATTTTTTCTGTCCCCCAGTGCGAGGCTCATCCCCGTCTTCGCTTGGTGTCTCCCCCAGTGCGAGGCTCATCCCCGTCTTCGCTTGCCGGCCTGCTTGAAGACCCAGCATTCTCTGTGGGTGTGATTCGCAGGTTTGTCGGAGGTGCCGTGAATCTGACATAATTTGTCTAGAATCTTGTTGAGGCTAGACGGTCCATCTCTATTGCCTTTGAAAGGCTTCTTCCGCTGACCAGGTAGAGAGCCTCTGAATCCGGCATTTACCGCCGTGTTGGCTGGGCTGTCTTCGTTATTTCGACGCTTGCTTTTATTGCGTCGTGGTTTTCCATTACCGTCCCTGACTTCAGATGTGCCTGGGTCGCTGGTGCTACTACGGGCCAGCCAGCTATCTTCGCCCGCGCAAAAGCGGGTCATGAGGCTTGTTAAGGCTGCCATTGTCCTTGGTTTCTCTTGGCCGAGGTGTCTGGCAAGCCATTTGTCGCGAACGCTATGTTTGAAAGCTCCTAAGGCTTCGGCGTCCGGGCAGTCGACGATTTGGTTCTTCTTAGTGAGAAATATGTTCCAAAGCTTTCGGGCTGACTCTCTGGGCTGTTGAATTATGTGACTTAAGTCGTCTGCGTCCGGAGGTCCGACATAAGTCCCTTGAAAATTGGCCCTAAAAGCATCCTCAAGCTCCTCCCAACTTCCTATGGAATTTTCGGGGAGGCTCTTCAGCCAGTGCCGAGCTAGTCCTTTCATCTTGAGGGGCAGGTATTTAATGGCTTGGAGATCGTCTCCGCGAGCCATATGGATATGGAGGATGAAGTCCTCAATCCAGACCCCAGGGTCTGTCGTTCCGTCGTATGCCTCTATGTTCACGGGCTTGAATCCCTCTGGAAATTCATGATCCAGTACCTCATCGGTGAAGCATAGGGGGTGTGCGGCACCCCTGTATTTGGATGTATCGTGGCGTTCGGACGGTTGTAGTATTCGGTTTTGATTTTGTGCCGGAGCGCGCTTCCTAGATCCATAGATGGACCTGGTCATACCGGATTTTTGGCGCAAGTCCTCACATAAATCGCGTGTCGACTTATGTGCGGCCCCGTTAGCCGCCCTGTCGCGGCCGCGAGGTGGTCGATCCGGCTGATCGGCCATTTTATTCTTCGGTTGTATAGGCTCTACGGCCTCATCGTCGAACTCAGGCAACAGCTTGTGCTTTGGATAGCTCTTTGTATGGCAGCTACCACCATACTTTTCTTCAGTGTCGAGCACTTTGTGCCATCTACTGTTGAGTGTATTCTGCGTGGCCTTAAGCCTTTGCTTCTGCTTCTTCAGACTCCTCGCGGTGGCAATGAGCCTTCTATGGAGGTTTTCTTGTTCCAACTGTCTTTCTGGGATGACGTGTGTGTCGTCGTCCGGACTGTTTTCCTCTCCGGAGAGAGGTTGATGAGTTTTATCCTCGGCGTCGACGTGTTCGGACAGCTATTCCGTACTATGTTCGTCGTTCACTAGTTCATCCTGCTCTATCGCTGGATCAATGTTGTCGTCTCCTCTGGAGTCGATTTGGGTGTTATTTTCTCTTGCGCTGTTATCTTTGTTTTTGCCGAGGCGGGATTTGGAGCGGCGCCTACGCCGTCGCTTTGGTTGCTTCTCAAGGGAGCCATCCTTTGCTGCATCCTTCCGTTCCTCGTCGTTGTTTTCTTTGGGTGTATCCACCATATATATATATATCGTGTGATGAGGTGGCTGTCCAGCGCCCTGTAGGCGGTGGTTCCTGATCGTCTCCTGCATCGTCGTCCATACCGTCGATGTCTTCGGAGTCGAAATCGAGCATGTCGGTTAAATCGTCGACAGTGTCTACTAAGTGGGTGGTGGGTGGGGGAAAATTTCTTCGTCGTCCGCATCCCATTCTAGCCGGACATAGTTCGGCCGAGGTTCTCCTGACAAGGAGAGGGACCTTAATGAATTTAGCACATCGCTGAAAGGCGAGTGCTGAAAGATATCCGCGGAGGTAAACTCCATGATCGGTGCCCGATCGGATTCGATAGGCAAGGATGTAAGCGGCTCGGAGCCCGTGGCCGGGGACGAACCCGACGGTTCGGCAACACGGCTTTCGTGGGAGGTGAAGTTAGTATTCGGCTCTATCGCCACTGAGAGTGCGGCCTTCGTGGCGAGGTCTATCCACCCATCCTCCGATGGTGCAATTTGTTCCGGATTAAGGGCCAGAGTAGTTGCAGGTGTGATCTCCCGAACACTGTCCGACAGCAGAGCTAAATCATGCTCGTCGTGATCGTGCGGCGCACCTGACATGGGCTAGAATCCGTTGAAGATCAAGTCTCCGCGGATGTCGGCAGTGTAGTTCAAGCTTCCAAATTTGACCTGATGGCCAGGGGCGTAGCTTTCGATCTGCTCCAGATGGCCAAGCGAATTGGCCCGCAGTACGAAGCCGCCGAATATGAAGATCTGTCCGGGGAGGAAAACCTCACCCTGGATCGCATCGTTGCCGATGATTGAAGGAGCCATCAAGCCTTACGGTGACGGCACAGTGGAACTCTCAATGAAAGCACCAATGTCGTTGTCAAAACCGGCGGATCTCGGGTAGGGGGTCCCGAACTGTGCGTCTAAGGCAGATGGTAACAGTAGGCGGGGGACACGATGTTTACCCAGGTTCGGGCCCTCTCGATGGAGGTAATAGCCTACTTCCTGCTTGATTGATCTTGATGATATGAGTATTACAAGAGTTGATCTACCACGAGATCGTAGAGGCTAAACCCTAGAAGCTAGCCTATGGTATGATTGTTGTTGTTCTACGGACTAAACCCTCTGGTTTATATAGACACTGGAGGAAGCTAGGTTTACACAGAGTCGGTTACAAGGGAGGAGATCTACATATCCGTATCGCCAAGCTTGCCTTCCACGCCAAGGAGAGTCCCATCCGGACACGGGACGAAGTCTTCAATCTTGTATCTTCATAGTCCAACAGTCCGGCCAGAGGATGTAGTCCGGTTGTCCGAGGACCCCTAATCCAGGACTCCCTCAGGAACTGCCGCCTCCACCGGTGGCTCCTGTCCATCCAGGAGCGTCAGATGACCTGATGGGGGTGCTGCGAAGTGCCTCCGTCGTGGACGAGCATCGTGTCCTTATGGGTGCGGTGATCGAGAAAGTTCATTCTGCCAAGAGCGGACTGAATGAGGCCTGCGGCAGCCTGTTAACAGGTTTTGATGTAAGTGACATAGAAAGAGAAAAAAACCCATGTAGTCAGTAGCCCCGGAGACACTGTCCGGTGCTCGGCAAGAGGTACCGGACAGAGGATCAAACCTCTAGTGTAGGAGACTAACGTGATATGTTTGCATGAGTAGGCGTCGCTGTTGGCCGCGACCTCACATGCTGCCGAAGTCTCTGAATTGAAGCAGAGGCTGGAGCGGACCGAGAACGAGCTCGGTGAGGTTACAATGCGGCTTCAGGAGAATCAAGGTAGGTATCGTCTTGCTGTGTGTTCGGAAAGAACAAGCGTTGCATATTGACAGTAATGTCGAAATGTGTACAGGAGCCGCAACCGAGGTGGAGGCCCTAAAAAAGGCTCTGGCCGAAGCCGAGGGGAAGGCCGTCGAGCAGCAAGCCGCTCGAAAAAAGCTAGAGGCCCGAGTCAAGGAGGTCCAACAGGAGCTCCAAGACACGGTAAAAAAATGTGAGATCCTGGAGAATGATGCATCGGCTCAAAAGGCCGAACTCTGCAAGGCTCGTCAGAACACGGAGACCACATGGAATGAGGCCCGGGCCGCCCTCCAGGAGATCCAGGAGGCTAGGAAGATCACGGCGGGTAAGGCTTTTAAGATGCAAAGCAAGTATGCGGAGAAGCAATACCGTTTACTAACCCGGGTTCGGAGTTCCCCAGGGGCTTTTGCGGATTTACCACATAGCGTATCGGACGCTGCAGAGTTCTATCAAGCAGAAGGAGGAGGTTCAACGGAGAAGTTATTCTGGACGCAGTATGCGATGCCAGCGCATCCCGTGTCCTTCACCGACCAGCTGAAGCACCTGGTGGAGCTGCACAGGGTGGCCGAACTAGCCATGAAGGATTTAACAATCCGGCTATGGCCAGCTGAAGCTATGCCCGACAGCTACTTCGGACTTGTGAGGCAGCTAGTGGAAGCCGGTCCGCGGCTGGACGTCATCAAGAGCTCTGTATGTATTGAAGGTGCCCGTATGGCCTTCGCTCGCTGCAAGATGTGGTGGGCGAAGATGAACGCTGTTGAAGTGGCCAGCGGGCCGTCGGAGGGCAAGGAGCACCGCACACCCGAGAAATATTTTGCGGATGTCACAGAAGAGTCTCGACTTGTGGCAGCTCAATGTTTGCAGGACGTTATTTTCGAATGAGTACATTCGTGTTGTCCTTTGCCTTGTATTATAAAGACAAAGCTTTGTTTTGTAATGTAATTTAGTTATGCTTTAAATTGTTTCCTCCTGTGCGGCAGTGTTACATGCAATCTGAGGGTTGGCCAGTCGTCGGCTTCTGCCCCCACGTAATGAGTACGGAGGTGTTCGGGATGGGATCTAAACAATCTTGATCCAATTATATGGTCCTTGAAGGAGTTGTTTAGCGCAACGAACAAGGCAACCAGACTATACGGCTTAAACACCCTCACTTAGCCATATGAGTTTTATAATTAAGCAAGTGCGCAGCCCCTGGTCCAAGCCAGGGTGCTGTCAGCATCTGATCGGGAAGTGCCGATCCTTCGCGTGATGCAGAAAAAATCTCCAACGATTTTATAACCCTCGAACAGCTGACCGGCTCTCGCCATATCATGACAGTCAGTTTTCGGCTTTCTCTACTAAGGTGCTCATCTGGTCGAAGCCAGGGCACTATCGCAGTAGTTCTCTCTTTACTATCCTAGCCGATAGAGCGGAACGTAGGATAGCAAGCACAGGAGCGGGGCAACCCAACTATTGACCAAAGACATGATTCGGAGCCAATGCATATAATGCTGAATTCGGGGTGCCGAACTTACATATAAGAAGTGTTCGGACTTTGCTGTCGTATTGCGGGGTGATAAGCAGCCCGTGGCGAATATGAGACGTACAAAAGAGTACCGATGCGGCTGATAAGCAGATCAAAATAAAATGAAGTAAGAAGCGAAAACCACAGAAACTGGGCCGCAGATCATTTTTATTATAACTGAATGGATACGTCAAGGCGTATCTTATACAAATAGTGCGATAAGCGCCCGGACTATTTAACATGCCGGGATCTAGAAGGAGCAGCGTGCGGGTCCTGGGAAATAAGTAAAAAGACTGTCAAGAAGAACGTATGGAGGTTGCCCTACGCACCTATGCTGCATGCCCCCTTTGTATGCCGATCCTTCGAAGGGGCTGGTGATCAGGCTCGCGGAAAAAGGAACCTGAAACAGAAAGGAAAAAGTGTGTCCGGGGTCGGTCTAGCCGAACTGTAGGTCCCGGGTTAGCTCGTGCCTCCGTCGATGTCCATGGAATTTTGAGTGCGTAATTATGTACGCGTGGTACGAATGCCACTAATTCATTGGGGCTGCGACGGAGGCCAAATTGCTAGTCGAGCTCTTGACGAGCCTTGCTGCCCTGCTGCAGTGTAGTTCGGAGCTTCTTGGTGGTGTCCAGGGGCTCGGCAGCCGCACTATGGTGCTGCTTGAGAAGGCCGCTCTGTACCTCTGCTGCTAGGACGGCGGTGTGCTCCTCTGTTTGGAGGGAGCGTTCCGTGTTGCCATTGACTGTGATGACGCCACGTGGGTCGGGCATCTTGAGCTTGAGATAAGCGTAGTGTGGCACTGCGTTGAATCTAGCAAACGCTGTTCGTCCGAGCAGTGTGTGGTAGCCGCTGCGGAATGGGACGATGTCGAAGATTAACTCCTCGCTTTGGAAATTGTCCTGAGAACCGAAGACCACTTCCAGCATGATTTAGCCCGTACAGCGGGCCTCGACGCCTGGTATGACTCCTTTGAAGGTAGTCTTTGTTGGTTTGATTCGTGATGGGTCAATGCCCATCTTCCGCACCGTGTCTTGATAGAACAGGTTAAGGCTGCTACCACCGTCCATCAGGACTCGTGTTAGGTGGAACCCGTCAATAATTGGGTCCAGGACTAGTGCGGCCGAACCGCCATGGCGGATACTGGTTGGGTGGTCTCGACGATCAAAGGTGATCGGAAATGACGACCATGGGTTGAATTTTGGGGCGACTGGCTCTACCGCGTAGACGTCCCTGAGTGCACGCTTACGCTCCCTTTTGGGGATGTGTGTGGTGTATATCATGTTCACCGTTTTGACTTGAGGGGGAATTTCTTCTGCCCCCAGTGTTCGGCTGCTGGGGCTCTTCGTCCTCGTCCTCACTTTGTGATCCCTTTTCTTTGTTTTCGGCATTTAACTTGCCAGCCTGCTTGAAAACCCAACAATCCCTGTTGGTATGATTGGCTTGCTTATCCGGGGCGCCGTGTACTTGGCACGGGCGGTCGAGTATGCGGTCTAGGCTGGAAGGTCCTTCATTGTTTCTTTTGTAGGGCTTCTTCCGTTGGCCGGACCTGGAGCCTCTGAATCCGGTGTTGACTGTGGTGTCATCGGTGTTGTTATCATTGCTTCGGCGTTTATGCCTATTCCGCCGGAGCTTGCCAGTGCTATTCTTGGCCTCAGAGGGGCCTGTCTTGCTGGCTGTGTTGTTACTACGGGCCAACCAACTGTCCTCTCCCGCGCAAAAGCGGGTCATGAGTGCCGTGAGGGCTGTCATGGACTTTGGCTTTTCTTGGCCGAGGTGGCGTGCTATCCATTCGTCACAGGTGCTGTGTTTGAAGGCTGCTAAGGCCTCGGCGTCCGGACAGTCAACGATCTGGTTCTTTTTTGTTAGGAACCTAGTCCAGAATTTTCTGGCTGATTCTCCAGGTTGTTGAACTATGTGGCTTAAGTCATCGGCGTCTGGTGGCCGGACATAAGTTCCTTGGAAGTTGTCTAGGAAAGCTTCTTCCAAGTCCTCCCAACTGCCGATGGAATTTTCAGGCAGGCTGTTAAGCCAATGCCGAGCTGGCCCTTTGAGCTTTAGTGGGAGGTATTTAATGGCATGGAGATCATCTCCTCGAGCCATGTGGATGTGGAGGATAAATTCCTCGATCCATACTGCGGGATCGGTTGTGCCCTCGTATGATTCCATATTGACGGGCTTGAACCCCTCGGGGAATTCATGGTCTAGTACTTCATCTGTAAAGCAGAGAGGGTGTGCGGCGCCTCTATATCGGGATGCGTCGTGGCGTAGTTCCGTTGGAGTCCATCTGCGGTGTTCGGCCCGGGCATGGTTAGATTTATCACGTCCGAATAAGTAGCCCTCCTCGTGCCTCGAGGCACGCCCTCGCGATCCGTAGATCGATCTTGAGTGTCCTGTTCTATCGTCCAGGATTTGACGGAGGTCGTATGTGTGACCCCGAACTCTTCCGTCTCTATTTTTGCGAGGCGGTGGGGCAGGCTGCTGTTCGGCCTGAGTTGTCGCTTTGTCCCGGCCGTGGGGTGGCCGGTCGGCCGCCCTGTCTCGACCACGCGGTGTTCGTTCCACATTACGCGAGGGAGATGTCTGTTTCGGTGCCTCCTCATCAAATTGAGGTAGCAGTCTGCGTTTCGGGTAGCTCTTGGTTGGGCGCTTGAGGCCGTATTCTTCGGCTGTTAGGACGTCGGTCCATCTGTCGATGAGCAGGTCTTGTTCAGCTTGAAGCTGCTGCTGTTTCTTTTTCAGGCTCCTTGCAATGGCTATGAGTTGGAGCTTAAAGCGCTCCTGCTCCAGAGGGTCCTCAGGCACGATGAAATCTTCGTTGCCGAGGCTTGTCTCCTCTTCGGAGGGTGGATGATAACTATCGTCCCCCGAGTCATCTTCTATGGCCTGTTCATCAGGGTTATCTTGCCCGTTGCCATTTTCCTCCTGTTCGGATGTAGCTCCGACAGGGTCTTCGTTGATTTCGGCGTCGCCCGGAGTACTATTTTCTCCGGTGCCGGTGCTGCCATCCTTTGAGCAACGATGCTTAGAACGGCGCTTGGGGCACCGGTGCTTGGACTGCGTCTCCGAGGGTTTGTTCTTGTCTGGCTCTTCTTTATCGTCGCCAGATCCTTTAGGTGTATCAACCATGTACACATCGTACGAAGAGGTGGCCGTCCAACGTCCAGTGAATGGCGGGTCTTGGCCTTGTTCCCTGTCGGCATCGTCGTCCATACCGTTGATGTCTTCGGAGCCATAGTCAAGCACGTCGGTTAAGTCATCGACGGTGGCTATGAAGTGGGTGGCGGGTGGGAAGCAAAATTCCTCATCGTCCACCTCTAGCTCGAACGGAACATAGTTCGGCTGTGAGTCTTCCTCCAAGGACAAGTTCTTCAAATAATTTAGTACGTCACCCAAAGGCGAATGCTGGAAGATGTCTGCGGCGCTAAATTCGAAAATCGATAACCGATCTAGCTCGGTATCCGCAGGCGCACTTAATCCGGAACATGTGGCCGGAGACAAGTCCGGAGTTCCGTCGACGCAAGCATTGCAGGATGTCGAGTCCGTGTGCGGCTCCAACGCTGCGGACTTTATGGCCTCGGAGGGGATGATCTGCTTCGGTACTGAGGCCGTTGCAGCAATATGATCCATCTCCTGGGTGTGCTCCGATGACATATTTAAGTCATGTTCATTGGAGAGAAGGGGAGCGATCGCCGCGGTCTCAAATCCATCGAAGATCAAGTCTCCACGGATATCCGTGACGTAGTTCAAGCTTCCAAATCTGACCTGCTGGCCAGGGGCGTAGCTATCAACCTGCTCCAGACGGCCAAAGGAGTTGGCCCGCAGTACGAAGCCGCCGAACACAAAGATTTGTCCGGGGAGGAAGGTTTCTCCCTGGACGGTATCATTACTGACGATCGAAGGGGCCATCGAATCCTTTCGGTGATGGCATAGTGGAACTCTCAATGAAAGCACCAATGTCGGTGTCAAAACCGGCGAATCTCGGGTAGGGGGTCCCAAACTGTGCATCTAGGATCGATGGTAACAGGAGACGGGGGACACGATGTTTACCCAGGTTCGGGCCCTCTCTATGGAGGTAATACCCTACTTCCTGCTTGATTGATCTTGATGAATATGAGTGTTACAAGATTTGATCTACCACGAGATCGTAATGGCTAAACCCTAGTAGTCTAGCCTATGAGTATATGGTAATGAATCTGTGTCTATCTGGACTATGCTCTCCGGTTTATATAGACACCGGAGAGATCTAGGGTTACATGAGGTCGGTAACATAGGAGGGAATCTTCATAATAGGTCGCCTAGCTTGCCTTCCACACCAAGTAGAGTCCAATCCGGACACGGGTATAGTCTTCGGTCTTCGTGTCTTCACAACCCATCAGTCCGGCCCATGGATAACAGGCTGGACACCCGAGGACCCCTTAGTCCAGGACTCCCTCGAAGCCATTCACTGTTCTGAAGCCATTCAGTCTGAATACAATTGCAACTGAGAAATCAGCAAGAAAAGGTGGCAGGCAGCACCGTGGAGATACTGCTAAGGATTTACCACCAGATCTGTTTGAACTGAAGTCAGATCCAGAAGAAAGCTATGGCCAGCGCAAGACCCGAATCCAATGGATTCAAAGATATTGGGCAGAGCAGTGGTTCAAGTATAACTTCGCAACCCCTGAATATGCAGAAAAGAATGCTATCAACCGCCCATGGGGAGATAGTCTGTACAGAAATCTGCAGCCCAAGTCCAAGTCTGAAGCCATTGCTCAAGGCTTCTACCCATGCATGGTCCGAGGACTGAAGCCAGAGAATGCCGACCCATCATCCATGTTATGGTGTCGCGAAGACAATCTCTTCAAATGCAACTACCAGTTTGCAAAAGAGTCAGCTGTGAAGAACAAGAAAGATCTTGGACTCAACTTCAACCCCGGCCCATATGTTCCTAGGGCTGATGGCACACGCGATGCCAATCCAAATGTCATTGGCCCCTTCCCCAGCTTCGATGGGATTCTCTCTCACATAGCTGCACAGAGGGCCACTATGGAGCA
This sequence comes from Triticum aestivum, assembly GCF_018294505.1. NCBI lineage: Eukaryota > Viridiplantae > Streptophyta > Magnoliopsida > Poales > Poaceae > Triticum > Triticum aestivum. Next base: position 290,332,890 of record NC_057796.1, read on the forward strand.
ATCAGCTGATGACGCCGATTCTGAAGATGCGCCAGCGCCACAGAAGTAGAAGAAGAAGATAAAAGCTTCGAAGCCCTCTGCCTAACCAAAAGCTTCACGTGTGAAGCCATTGGCCACTGCACCTCCTGAACCTAGTGTGCAGTCTAAAGATTTGTCTCGTGTCTCCAAGAAGACCGAGAAGTCCAAGAAAACCAAGAAGCCCAAGAAGATTTCAGGGCATGAACTGACTCCTGATGCCGTTCTGCGCAACGAGGAAGACACCATTGATATGTCAAGTGATGAAGATCTTGGTGATGAAGCCCTTGAGATGCTGATCAAAAGCAAGCAAGAGGCGGAGATCTTTAACGATCTGCCCCTCTTTGATGTTGAAATTCTGAACAACTTCACCGATGAGTGGTTCAATGACCAAAGGATCAATATTGATGATCTTCAGCTGCCTGTGGACATCAGCTTCACCTTCCATGGAGCCATTGCTAATGAGTTGGCCTTGGCTTAGAAGATTGTCGAGCTCAAGAACAAGATTGACTATGAGAAGGCTCACTTCAAGAAGAACATGGCCAAGCTCAGTGTGGCAGATGTTCAAATCTTCAAGAAGATGTTGCATGACCTCAAAGAAGAGTTCCACAAGAAGCGTGATGAAGCTAAAGGCTCACGCGAGTGATGAAGTACTTCACAGAGAAATGCGTTCAAGCCCACCATGAAGCTGAAAAGCACAAAGCTCTTGGGCGTCCTGGCATCGATCCCAGGATGGCTGCCAAGCAAAAGAAGAAGTCTGTTGTGCCCAAACTGACACACCAAGGCAGGAAGAACCTCGCATTGCCTTCCCTGCCAGCATGACAGGCTCAAAGCCTAAGGTCATCACATCACCTTTAGAGCTGAAGAAGACAAGGGCAGCTGAAGCCGAAGCTAGGAAATGCAAGCACAAGGATGCTTCTGATGATGCCCCGTCCAAGAAGAAATTGAAGACAAAGTCTTCAAAGAAAGAGCGTGCTACGGCCTCTGCGCCACTTATTGTTGAACCCATCTCTGTTGCACTTCCAGCCTCTACCAATCAAGAGCGAAGACTTGTGATCCATGAGCCTACTTCCACAGAGGTTCCTGAAGATGAAAAAGTTCCAGCTGTTGACCCCATCATAGCTGAAGACATTGGTCATGAACACAATGTTGAAGATGATGTAGTCCTTCCTCAGCTCGAGCCCCAGTCGGTATCATTGCCTGCTCCAACGAGCAGTGAACTAATCAACATTGGTCGTCCATTGATGCAAATTGCTCAAGATGACTCATGGGCCGAGCGCCCCCAGCAAGACACCCCCATTCATGACGAGACACCCAGAACTCCACCACCTCAAGTCACCACTCCGGTACTTGACGACGACAACTACATGGTGCAGACCACTCCCTCACCAAAGGCGTCACCCGCATTTCGCAGGCTTCGCAAAGGCCCCAGGCCATAGGTCACCATGTCGAGCATTCCAGAAGGGAAGTGCAACAAAGCTCGATAGCACGCCAAGTATTTCCTGAAGCCACCCTTACTGCGAATGTCTCCGAGTCTGAAGCTAAAGCTGCTGAAGACATTCCGGCTGCATTAGCTGATGAAGATCAAGGAGAAAGAGAAGAAGAAAGAGTTGCCACACCCGCTGCTACTGATCAAGTCATTTCGAGGAGAATGTGACTGTGCCCGACCCTCCTGTTATTGAACAAACGGAGGTTGAAACCACTGAGGCTGCCACAATCAATGCTACTGAAGCCAAGGACATTGTCATGGCCGAAGACAATGTGGAGCCTGAAGCTAATGTGGTGCCTGAAGCTCATGTGCAACCTGAAGCCAATATGGATGCTGAAGCCACTATTCCACCTCCAAAGCCTCACACAATTGAACAGGCCTACGATCGCGGCCAACTTGTCACAGTGAGATGGCCCATTTTTGTTCCTCCCACAGCTCCCAGACCGCAGTATGACTACCATGTGGAGCAGAGGCCTCAAGTTCAGAAGCCAAAGCCAAGGCTGCCAAGGCTTCCAGGTGCTGCAACATCGCCAGGTTCTTTCCGCGTGAACAGCTTCAGAGCACACAACACCTTCTTTGACAGTGCCAAAAAATCCTTACACGAAGCCAAAGATCTCTTCCTATCGATTTTGGAGCTATCAGCAGCGCAACTATTACTCCTGCATTCTATACAATCAAGAGCGAATCTTTCCACACATGTGTCTCTATTGTGAAGCTATTGCTGGGCTGACCTGTCTTGAAGAAGCACTTGACTGCTTCAGGGAGGTTGGTCTTCTGCCATTTGTTACGGACAAAGAGCACTGGAATGAAGAGCTTCTACTGCAGTTCTATGCCACACTTCACATTCGTGGCTACAATAGGGATCCGAAGACATGGATCCTTGAGTGGATGACAAGTGATGTGCATCATGAAGCCAAAGCTCAAGACATCATCGAGCTTACTTCCCTGCCCACTCCAGGTGAGTTTTATGAGCCTGGTTGTCAGCTTCACAGAAATGAACTGCAGAGTATTTTCCAGAGGCCTGAGCCAAATATGAGTGAGATGCTCAGTATGATGAAGCCACTGCCCCAAGATGCTGAATACCCCAAAGAGTTCTTCGTGAAAGACCTCGAGTACTTGCCTCACACAGTTTATCATATTCTGAGGCGTACTCTATGGCCAATCAAGGGACACTCTTCTGAAGCCAAACTTGAAGGAGCCATGAAGACTTTGGTACTTTATATCATCAATGGCATCAGATTCAATTCCGAGGATTTCTTCATCAGACAACTAGCTGCATTTCGGATTGATCTGTTTGGCTTGAAGTTTTATGCTCCATGGGTGATGCGCCTGATCAAGCTCCATTCCTTTGTTGACTATCAGCCCTCGGCGTGCAGCCATCTTGTCTTTCTGCCTGAGGTTGATCTATCCATTGAAGACATCTACCCCGAGCCTGCCAAGAAGCCTCTATATCTTCACAATGTTGATCATCAAAGCTTCACGCAACCAATGGAGGGAATTCATGTCCCCAATGCTGCAACTCCCTCTTATCCTCTGGCTGGCAATATGCGTGTGCCCCATCGTGCGAACACTGAAGCCACAGACAATACGATTTCCCAAAGGCCTCGGAAGCGTTCTCGTGTACTCAATGACCGAGAGCTTCTTGTGGCCTTGCATGAGAAGCAGGATAAGCATCATGACTGGCTCAGCGTCAGGTGCAAAGTATCTTGGTGGATGTCAATCGCATTCAAAACTTGGCCACCAAGAACTCATTTGTTTCCCATGAAGCCTGTCGGTGGTCCTGGAAGAGTCTCACACTGCTCTATCCTGAAGCTGATCTTCGCGAAGATGGCTTCACTAAGGACTGCAAGTTTGATTCCAGACCACCACAAAATGCAAGCTGGCGCCGCACTCCCTCAATAGAAGATTCTGAGTATTCATCTTCGGCTGCAACTGTTGTTGCGAGAGTCGTCGATGAAGAAGATGACGCCACTTCACCAACCATGGCTGCACTGCATCTCGACACTGCACCAGGCCCGTCTACACCACCAAACTCCAACGTTGACCCTGCTCCTTCATCTACCCCTGATGGGAACGAGTAGATACTCTATGTCTTCAAACCTTTTTGGTCCTTACTGACAAAAGGGGGAGAAGCTTATGAGTTGATAGTCTTCAAGCGGGTCCTTATGGGTGGTTGCATTATTTTTGCTAAGTCTTTACAACTCCCGTCTTTTGAAACATTTGGTTTTCTGTGTTGTAACACTTCAACTCGATGATCGTCTGCTACTTTTTCTACCACTTTGTGATGCGATGATAAATCCTGCATGAAGCCATTCCGCAGACGTCCATTATTCATTATGCATGTCATTATCTTCGTTATCTCTTTATATGCATGATGAATTGTCTTCATAAGTTGAAGAGGATCTCTACAGAGTAAAACCTGCCATGTGCATTTGCATTCAAAATCAAACTACCTATATGCAATTCTTCAGGGGGAGCCTTTTGCTACTTACAAAGACAATGCCTTAATCCTTAACTTTCACATACTTTTATCCCCGTTGAAAACTTCAACCAGTTTGTCATCAATCACCAAAAAGGGGGAGATTGTAAGTGCATCTAGTGCCACCCCTAGTTAGTTTTGGAGTATTGACGACAAACTTGGTTGAGGGACTAATGTGTTTGTGAGAATTGCATGATAACACAGGTAGTAGTCCCATATTGATTTGGTTTACCTACCAGAGATGACCCCTAAAAATGTGTGAAGACATTGAAGACAATGGTGGTTGTGAAGATATTCACATTGAAGATTATGACATGAGAAGACATTCAAGTGAAGACTATGGAGTGCAAAGACATAGTTGTTTCGTAGTTTCCTTTACTTCTTTGTGGAGTCATAGGAACCGCCGTACTGTTAAGTGGGGTCCAAGTGAACAAAGTCAGAGTGACTGATGTTATGCTCAACCAAATCCTATGTCTTCGAGCGAAGACAATGAGAGCAAATCTTATCCAGAGCTAGATGAGTCAGCTTTACTTGTAGCCCAAGTCAAGCTCCCGCGTGTGTTTGAACTCCGACCGTTGGACACGTGTTAGTTCCTTAGTGACCCAGGGTCATTTCGGACAAATTAGGTCGGGTTGCCTCCTGGCTATAAATAGCCCACCCCCTACACCATAAAATTGTGGCTGCTCAGAGTTAGTGCACGGCTTTTGTCGTTTGAGAGCAACCCACCTCCGAAGCATTTGAGAGAGAGATCCTTGCAAGGAAGAAGCCCAAAACACCCAGAGCCAAAGAGTGTTAGGCATCACTGAAGTCTTTCTGTCCGCGTGATCTGAAGACTTGTTACACTTGAGGACTATGAATCCTCCAGCCGGTTAGGCATCGCGTTCTGAGCATCCAAGAGCCATTGTGGATTGCCAGTGAACGAAGTCTGTGAAGGTTTGGAAGACTACCTTGAAGACTTACCAGAGTGATTGGGCGAGGACTATGTGTTCTTAGCTCAAGGGGAATAAGGTGAAGACGCGGTCTTCTGAGTTGAATCTCAGCCTCCCTAACCAGATGTACACTTGTCACAACAACTGGAACTGGTCTACCGAATCCGTGTCCTCTCCAAGCAACTGGTTCTATCCTTCCCATCTCTTTACTTTACAGTTTGTCTTCATGAAGTCATTGCCTGCTTGCATGATCTGATTGACTTCACTGTGTGAAGACTGTTTGCTGTTTGGCTTCATACTATCTTCCATCCTGATCCATACTACCTAGCTGCTGATTGTCGTCGTGCTTTCACTTCAAAGCTTACTTGACTATGGCCTGTCTAGTGTAGTCTACCTTCCGCTGCATATCAATAGGTTCATTTCTACTGTTTGTCTTCAAAACCTCCGTGTTTGGAAGACTTTCATAAAAATCGCCTATTCACCCCCCTCTAGTCGATAACTAGCACTTTCACCTAGCTAGGCATAAGATTGCTCACACGCAAGATAATAATTGAAACACAAAGAGAGCATCATGAAACATATGACAAACACATTTAAGTCTAGCATACTTCCTATGCATCGGAATTTTATAATCAAACAAATTATCAAGACAAGAAACATCTAACATATGAAAAGAAGAGGAATAAAACATAGACAATCTCAACATAATGAGAGGTAATTTAGTAACATGAAAATTTCTACAACCATATTTTCCTCTCTCATAATAATTGCATGTAGGATCATAATCAAATTCAACAATATAACTATGACATAAAATATTCTCTTCACGATCCACATGCATGCAAAGTTGACACTCTTCCAAAGTAGTGGGATTATAATCAAATAAAGTCATGACCTCTCCAAGCCCATTTTTATCAAAACTTTCATAAGATTGAACACTCTCCAAATATGTGGGATTATTTTTAGCTAAAGTTGACACTCTTCCAAACCCACTTTTAATATTATCGCAAGCATATTCATCATGATGTTTAAATAAATTTTCAAGATCATAAGAATCATTATCACCCCAATCATGATCATTGCGATAAGTAGTGGACAAAAAAAACAAGCATCCCCAAGCTTGGGGTTTTGCATATCACTAAGACAATTGACATTAATAGAACTTATAATAACATCATCGCAATCATGCTTTTCATTCAAGGAGCTATCATGAATCACTTTATAAAATTTTTCGTTTAACACTTCATCACAATTTTCAGATTCATGAATCTCAAGAAAAACATCATAACAATAATCTAGTGAACTCAATTCACTAACAATTGGTTCATCATAATTGGATCTTTTGAAAAGATTAGAAAGTGGATGAGGATCCATATCAATAGATTTTTAGCAAGCGGAGATGCAAGCAAATAGAAGTCACATGGCAACACAAGAAAACAAAAGATTGAACAAGAAAAAGCCAAACAAAAAGACGGCAAATAAAAGGGCAAATTTTCATGAAGTGGGGGAGATGAAAACGAGAGGCAAATGGAAAATAATGTAAATTGCTAGAGATGAGATTTGTGATTAGGAACCTGATAGAGGTTGATGATGTCTCCCTGGCAATGGCGCCAGAAATTCCTTTTTGATGTCGCTGGAACTATGTCGGTATTTCCCAAAGAGGAAGGGATGATGCAACACAACTACGATAGGTATTTCCCTTAGTTATGAAACCAAGGTATCAATCCAGTAGGAGAACCAAGCAACACTATGTAAATGGTACCTGCACACAAAGAACAAATACTTGCAACCCAACATGTATAAGGGTTGTCAATCCCTTCTTCGGGTATCGACGCCAAAAATTGTCAAGTTGACTGGATAAAATTGTGATAGATAGGATAAATAGATCTCGATAAAACACGAAATGAAATAAGTAACACAAAATTGCAGAAAGGTATTTTGGGTTTTTGGAATAATAGATCTAAAAATAAAAGTGGCAAATAATAAATCAGAAAGCAAATATGATAAAGAATAGACCCCGGGGCCGTAGATTTCACTAGTGGCTTCTCTCAAGAAATAGCACACAGTGGGTAAACAAATCTGTTGGGCAATTGATAGAACCTCAAATAATTATGACGATATCCAAGCAATGATCAATATATAGGCATTATGTCCAAGATTAGTAGACCGACTCCTGCCTGCATCTACTACTATTACTCCACACATCGACCGCTATCCAGCATGTATCTAGTGTATTAAGTTCATGGAGAAACGGAGTAATGCAATAAGGATGATGACAAGATGTAGATAAGATATATTCATGTAGGAATAGACCCCATCTTGTTATCCTTAATAGCAACGATACATACGTGTCTTGCTGCCCCTTCTGTCACTGGGAAAGAACACTGCACGATCGAACCCATCACAAAGCACCTCTTCCCATGGCAAGAAAAATCGATCTAGTTGGCCTAACTAAACCAAAGATTCAAAGAAGAAATACGAGGCTATAAATAATCATGCATATAAGAGGTCAAGAACTCAAATAACTTTCATGGATATATTGATCTGATCATAAACTCAAAGTTCATCGGATCCCAACAAACACACCACAAAAAAGGGTTACAACAAATAGATCTCCGACATACCATTGTATTGAGAATCAAAAGAGAGAGAGAGAGAGAGGGAGAGAGAGAGATAAAACCATCTAGCTACTGCCTACAGACCCGTAGGTCTATGATGAACTACTCACGCATCATCGAGAGGCACCAATGAGGACGATCAACCCCTCCGTGGTGGTGTTTAGATTGGATCTCATGGTTTTGGAACTTGCGGCGGCATGAATTGTGTTTCGTCGACTCCTCTAGGGTTTCTGGAATGCTTGGGGATTTATAGGGCGAAGAGGCGGCGTGGGAGGCTACCGAGGTGGGCATGAAAGGATCGAGAAGAGGTGTCTAGAGGGGGGGGTGATTAGACCCTCAACAAGCAAAAGTAGAAGTTTTTAAGTTCTTCAAGTTGAGGTGGAGTCTTAACACAAGATTAAGCATTCACAATACATTTCAAGAAAGCATGGCAAGAGTACAGGCAACGGAAAGAGTAAATCATGCTATTTGCAAGAAAGTAAAGGGATGGGATTGTAGTGTGTAAACGCAATGAAGACACGGAGATTTTGGCGTGGTTCCAATATGTGGTGCTATCGTACGTCCACGTTGATGGAGACTTCAACCCACGAAGGGTAACGGTTGCGCGAGTCCACAGAGGGCTCCACCCACGAAGGGTCCACGAAGAAGCAACCTTGTCTATCCCACCATGGCCATCACCCATGAAGGACTTGCCTCACTCGGGTAGATCTTCACGAAGTAGGCGATCTCTTTGCCCTTACAAAATCCTTGGTTCAACTACACAATCTTGCCGGAGGCTCCCAACTGACACCTAACCAATCGAGGAGACACCACTCTCCAAAAGGTAATAGATGGTGTGTTGATGATTGATACGTCTCCAATGTATCTATAATTTTTTATTGCTCCATGCTATTATATATTCTGTTTTGGATGTTTAATGGGCTTTATTATACACTTTTATATTATTTTTGGGACTAACCTATTAACCCAAGGCCTAGTGCAAATTGCTGTTTTTTGCCTATTTCAGTATTTCGCAGAAAAGGAATATCAAACAGAGTCCAAACGAATGAAACCTTCGGGAGCGTGATTTTTGGAACAAACGCGATCCAAAGGACTTGGAGTGGATGTCAAGCAATCAACGAGGAGGCCACGAGGCAGGGGGCGCGCCCTCCACCCTCGTGAGCCCCTTCTAGCTCCACAGACCTACTTCTTCCTCCTATATATACCTACGTACCCCGAAACCATCGAGGAGCACCACGAAAACCTAATTCCACCGCCGCAACCTTCTGTACCCGTGAGATCCCATCTTGGGGCCTTTTCCGGCGCTCTGCCGGAGGGGGCATCGGTCACGGAGGGCTTCTACATCAACACCATAGCCTCTCCGATGATGTGCGAGTAGTTTACCACAGACCTTCTCGATCTTGTCTCTCTTCGGATCTCAGTACAAAGTTCTCCTCGATCTTGTTGGAGATCTATTTGATGTAACTCTTTTTCCGGTGTGTTTGTCGAGATCCGATGAATTGTGGGTTTATGATCAAGATTATCTATGAACAATATTTGAATCTTCTCTGAATTCTTTTATGTATGATTGGTTATCTTTGCAAGTCTCTTCGAATTATCAGTTTGGTTTGGCCTACTAGATTGATCTTTCTTGCAATGGGAGAAGTGCTTAGCTTTGGGTTCAATCATGCGGTGCTCGATCCCAGTGACGGTAGGGGAAACGCCACGCATTGTATTGTTGCCATCGAGGATAAAAAGATGGGGTTTATATCATATTGCTTGAGTTTATCCCTCTACATCATGTCATCTTACCTAATGCGTCACTCTATTCTTATGAACTTAATACTCTAGATGCATGCTGGATAGCGGTTGATGTGTGGAGTAATAGTAGTATATGCAGGCAGGAGTCGGTCTACTTGTTGCAGACGTGATGCCTATATACATGATCATGCCTAGATATTCTCATAATTATTCACTTTTCTATCAATTGCTCGACAGTAATTTTTTCACCCACCGTAATACTTATGCTATCTTGAGAGAAGCCACTAGTGAAACCTATGGCCCCCGGGTCTATTTTCCATCATATAAGTTTCCAATCTATTTTTACTTTGCAATCTTTACTTTCAATCTTTATCATAAAAATACCAAAAAAATTATCTTATCATCTCTATCAGATCTCACTTTTGCAAGTGGCCGTGAAGGGATTGACAACCCCTTAATCACGTTGGTTGCAAGGTTCTTATTTTTTTGTGTAGGTATGATTGACTTGCGTGTGGCCTCCTACTGGATTGATACCTTGGTTCTCAAAAACTGAGGCAAATACTTACGCTACTTTGCTGCATCACCCTTTCCTCTTCAAGGGAAAAACCAACGCATGCTCAAGAGGTAGCAATGATGAACTCTTTCCTCTTGTACTTCAAATGATAGTCTCCCCAACACTCAACTATTTCTCATATATTTGGCTATGGTGGAAAGATGATTTGAGTGGAAAGTAATTTGGGAAAGGTTAGAGATCAAGATTCTTGTGGTTGGATTGGAATGTCTTGGTCTCAACACATGAGTAGGTGGTTTTCTCTCAGGAAATGAGTAGTGGAAGTGTAGGCACGTTCTGATGGCTCTCTCTTGAATAGAGAAGGGGGTGGAGGGGTATATATAGCCTCCACACAAAATCCAACCGTTACACACATTTGACCAACTCGGTCAGACCGAATAGAAGAACTCGATGAGAATGATTCAGTTCAAAATGTGAACGTTAGGAATCTCGGTGGGACCGACATGATCAACTCGGTGGGACCGTTGTGCTAGGGCTAGGGAAAAACCTCATCTCGGTGTGACCAATTGCATGAACTCGGTGAGACTGATTTCAACAATGAGCAAACAGAGAGTTGGTAAGGCAAACTTAGTGTGACCGATTGCATATTTCGATGAGACCAAAATTATTGCAACTTGCAATAGAGAGTTTGTAAGACCATCTCGGTGGGACCGAGATCCGTATCGGTGAGACTGAATTGTCTATGGTTTCTAGCAATGGCTATGTCAAAAGAACTCGGTGGCGCCGGATATATCAAATCAGTAGGGCCGAGTTTGACTTCGGGTTTTGGACATATTTGGAAATGAGAAAGTGGCTAAGGGTTTTGGAGCATATCACTAAGCACTTTGAGCAAGTAGACCATTAAGCAACACCTCATCGCCTTTTAATAGTATTGGCTTTTCCTATGGACTCAATGTGATCTTGGATCACTAAAATGAAAATGAAGAGTCTTGAGCTTTTTTCCAATCTTTGTCCTTATCATTTTGAAGGAGTTCCACATCCTCCTATCCATGCCGCGCCATTGTTAAACTTTTTGAAATATACTATATAAAGATATTAGTCCAACAAGAGATATGTTGACATTAATTAGCAAAATCACCCAGGGAGCACTTGTGCTTTCAATCTCCCCCTTTTTGGTAATTGATGACAACATACATCAAAGCTTTAGATAAGGATATGAAGAGTAACAAGTAAAGCTTTGGAAAGACATGTAACATGCATAGGCTCCCCCTACATGTATGCAATTATGTAAAGATAGTATGTAAGAGCATGTGAATGCATAAGCATGTTAGAGGAAGCAATGAGTTACATGTATCTTGGCTATATGCATCAGAGCAAATGATGTAGATACAGGAAGTGTACCTTCATGTTCATGAGTCCTTGGAAACAATATGTACATTAGCAAGAGATCATCATGCACATGAGTGTGATGCATATACTTACCTTGTGGTCTTGAGCTGGCTTTGGAAGAGATGAGCTTGAGAAAACAAGGTTAGATAACACAAGAACACTCTAAATAAAGCAAGTTTAGGAGACCACAAGATTACCAAGACTGGGATGACATGTAATGAGTGAGTACTTAGTACTCTATTTGGATATGGACATGTCCCCAAAGATTAAACATACGCAATGAATTCCAGAGATTTTATTCCCTTAGTTATGAACTCTTCCCCCCTAAATCTGATATTGGATAATGAGAGAAGGCGGGGTAAGAGAAAATCAGAGCAGAGAAAAAAAACAGAGCAAGAAATGGTACAAACAACCATACATTAACATGTATTTCCCCTCTTAAAGACATGTGACTTCTCTCCTCTATTGTTAATAAGCATCTTGTAACACCCCGGATGTAACTTGCCATATTTGTAACTCCAACTCTTGCCATTTTCGGCTATGTGTTATGATATTCCCTTCGTGGTCGGGTTTTGTTTTTCGTTTTGCATTTTGTTCATGTCATGCATCCCATATCATGTCATCATGTGCATCTCATTTTGCTTACGTGTTCGTCTCATGCACCCGAGCATTTTCCCCGTTGTCCGTTTTGCAATCCGGCACTCCCACCTCCTCCGGCGCACCCCTCTTGTTTTCTTTTCGTAAGCGGGTGTTGAACATTCTCGGAATGGACCGAGTCTTGCCAAGTGGCCTTGGTATACCACCGGTAGACCACCTGTCAAGTTTCGTGTCATTTGGAGGTCGTTTGATGCTCCAACGGTTAACCGAGTAACCGCAAAGTCCTTTTGTGTGTTGCAGCAAAATCCCCCTCCAAATAGCCCAAAACCCCAGCAAACTCACCTCCATGCTCTAGGTCGTTCGATCGCGATCGTGTGGGCGAAAACCGTGCTCCATTTGGACTCTTCTAACTCCCTCTAGCTATAAATATGTGAGACTCCCCGAAATTTCCGGATCCCCGAAACCCTAGCCTCTCCCTCCGCGCGCCGGATGTGTCCGCCCGACGCCGGACGTAAGCCGCCGCCGCCCCCGTCCACTCAGAGGCCGCCACGTCAGCGCCCCGTACGCCGCGCTGCCGCGGCCCGGGAGGCCCGCAGCCGGCCCCCGCGGCCCGAGTCGGCTCCGCCCGCGCACCGCCTCCTTCTTCCTCCCACGCCACCGAAGCCCTCCGCCGCCTTCGCTGCCCTATCCGCCGGCGCCGCCGCCCGCAACCGCGGCCACCATGCCCGCCGAGGTCACCGGCGCCGCCCGCGACCGCGCCTCCCTCTTCCCCGCGCCCGGATCCGGTGGCCCCCTCCTTCCTCGGCATCCCCCGGCCTCCTCCCGAGCTCCTCCTGCTCCGGCCGAAGCTCCGGCGAGCCGCCGCCTTGAGCTCCCTCGAGCCAGATCCGATCGGGTCGAACCCTAGGGTTGACTTCTGTTTCCCCCGATTTTCTCTAAGGCTGTGATATTTCATATTTTGTTGCATACTTCATCATGGCATAACTCTCTGCATATAGCTTCGTTTCGCGCGTGTAATATATAAAAATGTTCATTACGAGATGCTCTACATTTTGTTCCATTGGGTCATGTTCATTTGGGTCCATCTTGATGCCCAAATCTCTGTTGCAAGAGGGCTAAGTGATGTTTACTGCTGTCTGATAACAGAACTTGGTGTTTTGTTATTTTTGTTGCATTTAATCCGTGCATCTTATGAGTATGAGCTCTACACATGTTTTGATCTATGCCATGCCATCTTCCGAGAGGTGTATGCCATGTATTGTTTTGATCTCTATGGTGACTAGCACAAGCATGCATGTGGCTACAGAGATATCCATGCTTATTTTGGTGATGTTCAGTAAGGATGTTTTGTAGATATTGTTGTAGTTGATCCATCCATGCCCTTGTTTGCAATTCTGGAGTGCCCTAGCATGACTCAATCTTGCTCTACTTTTGCTATAAAATGTTTCTGGCAGATTGTTTACGTGTTATTCAATTTTGCCAAGCTTGTTGTAGTTGTTCCATACATGATATGTACTTACTCTTGCCTTGGATAGCTTCATAAACATGCCATATTGCTGTAGGTATGCTTGTTTTGTCATGCATTTCTTTTTGATGAGTGCATCAAGCTCACAAAGATGGCCTCATAATGTCTGTTTATGTCATTCTCTGTTTTCTGCCAAGTCTGAAACCTGTTAACGAAACTTGCTATGTTTACATGGTTGCCATCGTATCTTCTGGTCCTTTTTGGCTTATGGTCAGTAAGGGACTTTTGTCATATGCATTTAGTAGATTACTTCCATGCCTTTTTTTCTATGTTAAGTTCCTATAGCATGTTGATTTTGTGCTCTGAACATTGCTACCTGATGCTGTTTCAGGCATGTCCAGTAATTTCACCAAGTCTGTGAACCTGTTATCTTTTGCACTTTTGCCATGCTTTTTTGAACCTGCTGTGGTGTGATCTAGCCGTAGCTCAGTGTTCATCTATTGTCAAGAATCACCTGTAGATTACTGCCATATTCTTTGTTGCTATGTTGGAGTGCTGTAGCATAGTTTCTTGATGTATTCTAAGTGCTATGATGCTGTTAATCACAGATTCGTGTCATTCTTGTTTTGCTTGCCATTTGCAAACCGTGCATCCGTTTCCGGTGATATTTATATCGATTTCGACCGAAATCATCTCATCTTTCCAGTGGCATACTTGGTTTGCCAAGTTACTGTCTTGTTCATTATTTTCCTTCCGGAGCACGCATATGCGTCACATATCATATCTCGTATATCATACATGTTTTGCATCATGTTGCTTGTGCATTTCCCGTGATTGATTGTGGTTCCATTGCTTGTGTTATTGTTTTGGGTAGAGCCGGGAGACGAGTTCGTGAACGAGGAACTTGTTGAGTACGCTTACGAGGATCAAGCTTTCGACAACCCTGAGAACCTTGCAGGCAAGATGACCATACCCTCGAAATCACTTCTATCTTTGCTTTGCTAGCTGTTCGCTCTATTTGCCATGCTGCGCTACCTACCACTTGCTATATCATGCCTCCCATATTGCCATGTCAAGCCTCTAACCATCCTTTCCTAGCAAACCGTTGTTTGGCTAAGTTACCGCTTTTGCTCAGCCCTTTTATAGCATTGCTAGTTGCAGGTGAAGTTGAAGTTGGTTCCATGTTGGAACATGGATATTTTGGAATATCACAATATCTCTTATTTAATTAATGCATCTATATATTTGGTAAAGGGTGGAAGGCTCGGCCTTATGCCTGGTCTTTTGTTCCACTCTTGCCGCCTTAGTTTCCGTCATACCGGTATTATGTTCCTTGAGTTTGCGTTCCTTACGCGGTTGGGTGATTTATGGGACCCCCTTGACAGTTCGCCTTGAATAAAACTCCTCCAGCAAGGCCCAACCTTGGTTTTACCATTTGCCACCTAAGCCTTTTCCCTTAGGTTTTCGCGAGCCCGAGGGTCATATTTATTTAAACCCCCGGGCCAGTGTTCCTCTGAGTGCTGGTCCAAACTAGAGCCCTTTGCAGCGCCACCTCGGGGAAACTTCTGGCCTGGTTTTAGTTGTACAGACTGCTCATCCGATGTGCCCTGAGAATGAGATATGTGCAGCTCCTATCGGGATTTGTCGGCACATTCGGGTGGCTTTGCTGGTCTTGTTTTACCATTGCCGAAATGTCTTGTAAACCGGGATTCCGAGACTGATCGGGTCTTCCTGGGAGAAGGTTTATCCTTTGTTGACCATGAGAGCTTATGATGGGCTAAGTTGGGACACCCCTGCAGGGTATTATCTTTCGAAAGCCGTGCCCGCGGTTATGAGGCAGATGGGAATTTGTTAATGTCCGGTTGTAGGGAACTTGTCACTTGACTTAATTAAAATACATCAACCGCGTGTGTAGCCGTGATGGTCTCTTCTCGGCGGAGTCCGGGTAGTGAACACGGTTTCTGGGTTATGTTTGATGTAACTAGGAGTTCAGGATCACTTCTTGGTCATTACTAGATGACGACCGTTCCGCTGTTTCTCTTCTCGCTCTCATTTGCGTATGTTAGCCATCATATATGCTTAGTGCTTGCTGCAGCTCCACCTCATTACACCATCCTTTCCTATAAGCTTAAATAGTCTTGATCTCGCGGGTGTGAGATTGCCGAGTCCTCGTGACTCACAGATTCTACCAAAACAGTTGCAGGTGCCGACGATGCCAGTGCAGATGACGCAACCGAGCTCAAGTGGGAGTTCGATGAGGAACGTGGTCGTTACTATGTGTCTTTTCCTGATGATCAGTACTGGAGCCCAGTTGGGACGATCGGGATCTAGCATTTGGGGTTATCTTATTTTCATTTGGTTTTGACCGTAGTCAGTCTATGTGTGGATTTTGGATGATGTATGAATTATATTTATGTATTGTGTGAAGTGGCGATTGTAAGCCAACTCTCGTTATCCCATTCTCGTGCATTACATGGGATTGTGTGAAGATAACCCTTCTTGCGACAATACCACCATGCGGTTATGCCTCTAAGTCGTGCCTCGACACGTGGGAGATATAGCCGCATCGTGGGCATTACAAGTTGGTAATCAGAGCCATCCCCGACTTAGGAGCCCCCTGCTTGATCGAATTGCTGGCGTTGTTAAGTCTAGAAAAAAATGTTTTGAGTCTTAGGATTATATATATCGGAGAGTAGGATTCTTTTTACTCCTCAGTCCCTTCGTCGCTCTGGTGAGGTCTCCTGACGTAGAAGTTTTGACTCTTCTCTCCTCAAATTTCACTAAAAAAAATTTAGGATCACACGGGTATCTTGGAATCGTTCCGGTGGTTTTGTGACGAGAACATTGTTCTTGATGCCTCCTGACATTTAGGGGTTGTGGCAGTGTCCCGGGGAGTTGAGCTCCGAGGTGTTGTCGTCACAATTTTATCGTTGCAGTTCTGGAATACCTGAGTTTCGCCGACATCGAAATCTCTTCTATGCAGTTGTTGGTGAGATCACCTCGACGCCACCCAGTACTGGGGTGGGAGTTCGGGAGTATTGCCATAACTCGTATAACGGATGCTTTTCGAAGGTTGAGGTAAACGATTTCCGAAGTTTTCTTGGTTATGTGTTGACGGATGGATACAGCTGGATCTAGGGAATGCTAGTTTGGGTGATATATTTTTGTGTCCCCTGTATCCCCAACACCAGATTGCATAACCAGAAAATTTCGGGAGTTTATAAGTGGGAATTCAAGTTGCTCCTAGGATATCTTTCCGACAGACGCATGATATGAGATTGGGGTTCGACGTCTAGTGGTCCGCCTTTCCACGGTTGGTTTTAAAGTGGTCTCGTAGTGTCTTAAAGAGTCCTTGGCTATGCCGACTCGGGGACGCTTCGTATGTCATGTGCACTGCCATGTACATGATGTTGCTGTACGATCGAGCCCGTGTGGGCCCCACCACGAAAACTTCGGACGAAATCTCTATCATATGTTTGTTCCAGCTTATTCTGCAAGCCAATACTTTGTTTTGTTTTGAATTGTGGTATTCGAGTTGCTTCGAAGTCAAATGTTGATTCCATACCTTTTTCTAAGTGGCTTCTCAACTTAATGGAAGTGTGATGATTTACTATGGAATTCATTCGTTCATCCTCGTTCGAATGTTTATTGTGAAGACTATATGTTGCAATTTCTATCCGTTGATTCAATTTGCCTATCTGTCTATCAAGATGCTAACGGATGTCACCCTCTTCAGGATGGCTCTGCCAACGCGTCATAATCCGGAACACAATGAAGGGAGTCAGGCAAACCCTCCGCCACCACCTCCGCCTCCGGAGGCATGGCAAGCTATCATGGCAGCCACCAACGCCAATGCTCAGATGATTCTGCAACTCTTGCAAGAACGCACCCAAGGGCAAGGCAATCAAGGAAATCAAGGCCAAGGCAACAATCAGCCTCATTTTGGTACCCTCAACCAGTTTCTCGCAAATCAGCCCAAGTCTTTCAGCTACTGTGCCGAGGCCACAGATGCCGATGATTGGCTCGTGGACATCAACAAGCATTTTGAATGTAGCAATGTCAGGCCTGAGGACTATGTCAAGTTCGCTTCTTTTCAACTCAAGGACCAAGCTGCTGATTGGTATCAACAATACAAAGATTCTAGAGGAGGTCGTGTGATCACTTGGACTGACTTCTGTCGGGACTTCAAAGCGCACCACATTCCACAAAGTGTTGTTGAGAGCAAGCGTGAGGAGTTCCGCAATCTCAAGCAAGGCAACATGTCTGTGTATCAATTCAATACTCAGTTTCAGAAACTCACTCGCTTCGCTAAACAAGATGTTCCTGATGAAAAGAGCATGATCTATCACTTTAGAGGTGGCCTTAGAGAGGATCTGCAGTTAGCTCTCGTTCTTGTTGAGCCTACTCAGTTTGATCAATTCTATAATATGGCACTGAAGCAAGAGGCTGCTCAGCTCAAGTGTGAGGCTTCTAAGAAGAGAGTCAGGGATGCAGTTCAGTCTTCTTCTTCCTCACTTGTGGCAGCTAAGCAACAGAAGTTCTGGTTGCCTCCTCCTCCTCCGTTTCGCTAGCCTTACCAGCAGAAGAACAAAGGTTGCCATGGATCTTCCCACTCTTCCAACCCTGGCTATCAGAATAAGTCTCAGAATCAAGCTCCAAAGTCGAATGCTCCTTATCATCATCCACTCTCAGAGGTGACTTGCAACAAGTGTCAGCAGAAAGGTCACTATGCTAACAAATGTTTCAACCAAAGGCGCCTTCCGCCTCCTCCTCCTGTGAGATCTTCCAGCAATGTAGTGGTCAAGCATAATCCAAAGTCTGCTAAGGTGAACATGATGAATGCAGCTCAAGCGGAGGAATCTACTGATGTGATAATGGGTAATCTCTCAGTTAATGATATTCCTGCGAAAGTTTTATTTGATACTGGTGCATCGCATTCTTTCATTTCAAGACCTTTTGTGGCTATGCATGATCTGGTTACTGAAGTATTGCCGAGTCCTTTGTCTATTGTTTCCCCGGCTCGACAAATGACTTCTCGAGTATTCGTTCGGGATTCCGTTATCAAGATGGGCGATTATAAATTTCTGGCCAAACCAATTGTTCTTGGTGACTCGGATATTGATCTAATTCTCGGGATGGACTGGCTTTCTAAGCACAAGGCTCAACTTGATTGTGCTGCCAAGGAAATTCAATTGACACACTCTTCTGAGGATGTTATCATTTATGCCGCTCGTGATGAAACCATTCGGTTGTTTTCTCTCAATGAGAAGGGCGAATTGAATGCCATCTCTCAGATTCCAGTCGTTTGTGAGTATCAAGATGTCTTTCCAGAAGAGCTTCCGGGTATGCCTCCTCACCGGCCAGTTGAGTTCGTTATCGATCTTGAGCCCGGCACTGAACCCGTTTGCAAGCGTCCATACAAGCTTGGACCCAAGGAGCTGAAGGAATTGAAGAAACAGCTCGATGAACAAGAGCGTCTGGGTTTGATCAGACCGAGTTCATCTCCATGGGGTTGTGGTGTTCTTTTTGTCCAGAAGAAGGATGGCACGGAAAGACTTTGTGTCGACTACCGTCCATTGAACAAGAAGACAATCAAGAACAAGTATCCACTTCCCAACATCAATGAGCTATTCGAGCAACTCAAAGGTGCTAAAGTATTCTCCAAGCTTGACCTTCGTATGGGTTATCATCAGATTCGCATTCGTGAAGAAGATATTCCCAAGACAACATTCAGAACAAGCTTTGGTTCTTATGAATATACTGTCATGTCTTTCGGCCTTGTCAATGCTCCTCCAACATTCTCTCGGATGATGAATTTCATCTTCAAGCCCTATACCAATGAATTCATCCTGGTGTATCTCGATGATATCTTGGTCTTCTCCAAGAATAAGAAGGATCATGCCAAACATTTGCGATTGGTGCTCGACAAGCTCAGAGAGTATCAATTTTATGCGAAGTTTTCCAAATGTGAGTTTTGGCTCGATGAAGTTCTTTACCTTGGTCACATCATCTCTTCCAAGGGCATCTCTGTTAATCTTGAGAAGGTGTCTGCAATTGTGAATTGGGAACCTCCTCAGAATGTCAAGCAGCTCCGCAGTTTTCTTGGTCTTGCAAGCTATTGCCGAAGATTCGTTGAGAATTTCTCTAAGATTGCAAAGCCTCTTTCCAACCTCCTCCAGAAGCATGTGAAGTATGTCTGGTCTCCTGAGTCTGACGTTGCTTTCAACACTCTCAAAGAGAAACTAGTCACAGCTCCTGTCTTGACTCCTCTTGATGAATCCAAGCCATTCGAAGTTTTCTGTGATGCTTCTCTTCAAGGTCTCGGTGCTGTGTTAATGCAAGAGAAGAAAGTTGTGGCCTATATCTCTCGTCAGTTGAAGCCCAACGAAAAGAACTACCCCAGTCACGATCTTTAGTTGGCGGCAGTTGTCCACGCATTAATAACATGGAGACATCTCTTGTTGGGAAGACAAGTGGACATATTCACCGATCACAAGAGTCTCAAGTACATCTTCACTCAGCCCAACCTCAACCTCAGGCAAACTCGATGGGTCAAAATGATTCAAGAGTACAATCCGAGTATTGAGTATACTCCAGGCAAGGCCAATGTCATTGCAGATGCTTTGAGTAGGAAGGCTTATTGCAACAGCTTAATTCTCAAGCCATTACAACCGGATCTTTGTGAAGCTTTCCGCAAGCTGAATCTCCAAGCTGTTCCTCAAGGCTTTCTTGCCAACCTCATAGTCTCTCCTACTTTGGAAGATCAAATTCGTGAGGCGCAACTCCTGGATACCATGGTGAAGAAGGTGAAACGTGGTATCGACAAGGCTCTTTCCAAATACAAGTGCTATCGCATTGATGACAGAGACACTTTATTCTTCGAGGACCGGATTGTGGTTCCTAAAGGTGATCTAAGGAAGGTCATAATGAACGAAGCGCACAATTCTCTTCTTTCCATTCATCCTGGAAGTACGAAGATGTACCATGACCTCAAGCAGTCGTATTGGTGGACTCGAATGAAGCGAGAAATCGCTCAATTCGTGAATGAATATGATGTCTATCGAAGAGTGAAAGCAGAACACCAACGACCAGCTGGTCTCCTCCAACCTCTTGCTATCCCAGAATGGAAGTTTGACCATATCGAAATGGACTTCGTGACTGGTTTTCCCAAGTCCAAGCGGAAATGATGCTATCTTCGTTGTCATCGACAAGTTTTCTAAAGTGGCTCATTTCCTTCCAATCAAAGAATCTATCACAGCAGCTCAGTTGGCAGAGCTATACACCTCCAGGATTGTCTCCTTGCACGGCATTCCACAATTGATTTCTTCAGATCGTGGAAGCATCTTCACTTCTAAGTTCTGGGACTCCTTCCAGAAGGCCATGGGCACCAACATTCGCTTCAGCACAGCTTTCCACCCTCAAACTAGTGGCCAAGTCGAGCGAGTCAATCAAATTCTTGAAGATATGCTCAGGGCTTGTGTCATTTCCTTTGGCATGAAATGGGAAGATTGTCTTCCATATGCCGAATTCTCCTACAACAACAGCTTCCAAGCGAGTTCGGGCAAGGCCCCATTCGAGATTCTCTATGGCAGAAAGTGCCGTACTCCTCTCAATTGGTCAGAGACTGGTGAACGCCAACTTCTTGGCAATGACTTAATCACAGAGGCTGAAGAAATGTGTAAAGTCATCCGTGAAAATCTCAAAGCCGCGCAATCGCGACAGAAGAGTTACTATGATAGTAAGCACCGTGATGTGGCTTTCGAGATCGGAGACCATGTCTACCTCCGCGTCTCTCCAATGGAAGGCACTTGTCTCTTCGGTATCAAAGGGAAGCTTGCCCCTAGATACGTGGGTCCTTTCAAGATCATTGGCAAAAGAGGCGACCTCGCCTATCAACTCGAGCTTCCCTCCAACTTCGCGAACGTGCACGATGTGTTCCACGTGTCACAGCTTCGCAAGTGCTTCAAGACTCCTGAGCGCACCATCAACTTCGAAGAGATTGACCTCCAAGAAGATCTGTCTTATCATGAGCACCCCGTTGCTATTCTTGAAGAAACTGAGTGCAAGACTCGCAAGAAGTCAATCAAATTCCAGAAAGTGAAATGGTCGCACCATTCCGACCGAGAAGCCACCTGGGAACGCGAGGACCACCTCCGTTCCGAATATCCGGAGGTTTTTCAGTCCTAGATCTCGGGACGAGATCCTCTCGTAGTGGTGGAGTGTTGTAACACCCCGGATGTAACTTGCCATATTTGTAACTCCAACTCTTGCCATTTTCGGCTATGTGTTATGATATTCCCTTCGTGGTCGGGTTTTGTTTTTCGTTTTGCATTTTGTTCATGTCATGCATCCCATATCATGTCATCATGTGCATCTCATTTTGCATACGTGTTCGTCTCATGCACCCGAGCATTTTCCCCGTTGTCCGTTTTGCAATCCGGCACTCCCACCTCCTCCGGCGCACCCCTCTTGTTTTCTTTTCGTAAGCGGGTGTTGAACATTCTCGGAATGGACCGAGTCTTGCCAAGTGGCCTTGGTATACCACCGGTAGACCACCTGTCAAGTTTCGTGTCATTTGGAGGTCGTTTGATGCTCCAACGGTTAACCGAGTAACCGCAAAGTCCTTTTGTGTGTTGCAGCAAAATCCCCCTCCAAATAGCCCAAAACCCCAGCAAACTCACCTCCATGCTCTAGGTCGTTCAATCGCGATCGTGTGGGCGAAAACCGTGCTCCATTTGGACTCTTCTAGCTCCCTCTAGCTATAAATATGTGAGACTCCCCGAAATTTCATATTTTGTTGCATACTTCATCATGACATAACTCTCTGCATATAGCTCCGTCTCGCGCGTGTAATATATAAAAATGTTCGTTACGAGATGCTCTACATTTTGTTGCATTGGGTCATGTTCATTTGAGTCCATCTTGATGCCCAAATCTATGTTGCAAGAGGGCTAACTGATGTTTACTGCTGTGTGATAACAGAACTTGGTGTTTTGTTATTTTTGTTGCATTTAATCCGTGCATCTTATGAGTATGAGCTCTACACATGTTTTGATCTATGCCATGCCATCTTTCGAGAGGTGTATGCCATGTATTGTTTTGATCTCTGTGGTGACTAGCACAAGCATGCATGTGGCTACAGAGATATCCATGCTTATTTTGGTGATGTTCAGTAAGGATGTTTTGTAGATATTGTTGTAGTTGATCCATCCATGCCCTTGTTTGCAATTATGGAGTGCCCTAGCATGACTCAATCTTGCTCTACTTTTGCTATAAAATGTTTCTGGCAGATTGTTTATGTGTTATTCAATTTTGCCAAGCTATGTACTTACTCTTGCCGTGGATAGGTTCATAAACATGCCATCTTGCTGTAGGTATGCTTGTTTTGTCATGCATTGATTTTTGATAAGTGCATCAAGCTCACAAAGATGGCCTCATAATGTCTGTTTATGTCATTCTCTGTTTTCTGCCAAGTCTGAAACCTGTTAACGAAACTTGCTATGTTTACATGGTTGCCATCATATCTTCTGGTCCTTTTTGGCTTATGGTCAATAAAGGACTTTTGTCATATGCATTTAGTAGATTACTGGCATGCCTTGTTTTGCTATGTTAAGTTCCTATAGCATGTTGATTTCGTGCTCTGAACATTGCTACCTGATGCTGTTTCAGGCATG
Organism: Triticum aestivum; assembly: GCF_018294505.1. Taxonomy (NCBI): domain Eukaryota; kingdom Viridiplantae; phylum Streptophyta; class Magnoliopsida; order Poales; family Poaceae; genus Triticum; species Triticum aestivum. Next base: position 290,355,796 of record NC_057796.1, read on the forward strand.
TCCAGTAATTTCACCAAGTCTGTGAACCTGTTATCTTTTGCACTTTTGCCATGCTTGTTCGAACCTGCTGTGGTGTGATCTAACCGTAGCTCAGTGTTCATATTTTGTCAAGCATCACCCGTAGATTACTGCCATATTATTTGTTGCTATGTTAGGTTGCTGTAGCATAGTTTCTTGATGTATTCTAAGTGCTATGATGCTGTTAATCACAGATTCGTGTCATTCTTGTTTTGCTTGCCATTTGCAAACCGTGCATCCGTTTCCGGTGATCTTTATATCGATTTCGACCGAAATCATCTCATCTTTCCAGTGGCATGCTTGGTTTGCCCAGTTACTGCCTTTTTCATCATTTTCCTTCCGGAGCACGCATATGCATCGCATATCATACATGTTTTGCATCATGTTGCTTGTGCATTTCCCGTGATTGATTGTGGTTCCATTGCTTGTGTTCTTGTTTTGGGTCGAGCCGGGAGACGAGTTCGTGAACGAGGAACTTGTTGAGTACACTTACGAGGATCAAGCTTTCCACAACTCTGATAACCTTGCAGGCAAGATGACCATACCCTCGAAATCACTTCTATCTTTGCTTTGCTAGCTGTTCGCTCTATTTGCCATGCTGCGCTACCTACCACTTGCTATATCATGCCTCCCATATTGCCATGTCAAGCCTCTAACCATCCTTTCCTAGCAAACCGTTGTTTGGCTAAGTTACCGCTTTTGCTCAGCCCTTCTTATAGCGTTGCTAGTTGCAGGTGAAGTTGAAGTTGGTTCCATGTTGGAACATGGATATTTTGGAATATCACAATATCTCTTATTTAATTAATGCATCTATATATTTGGTAAAGGGTGGAAGGCTCGGCCTTATGCCTGGTGTTTTTTTCCACTCTTGCCGCCTTAGTTTCCGTCATACCAGTATTATGTTCCTTGAGTTTGCGTTCCTTACGCGGTTGGGTGATTTATGGGACCCCCTTGACAGTTCGCCTTGAATAAAACTCCTCCAGCAAGGCCCAACCTTGGTTTTACCATTTTCCACCTAAGCCTTTTCCGTTGGGTTTTCGCGAGCCCGAGGGTCATCTTTATTTAAACCCCCGGGCCAGTGTTCCTCTGAGTGCTGGTCCAAACTAGAGCCCTTTGCAGCGCCACCTCGGGGAAACTTGTGGCCTGGTTTTAGTTGTACAGACTGCTCATCCGGTGTGCCCTGAGAACGAGATATGTGCAGCTCCTATCGGGATTTGTCGGCACATTCGGGTGGCTTTGCTGGTCTTGTTTTACCATTGTCGAAATGTCTTGTAAACCGGGATTCCGAGACTGATCGGGTCTTCCTGGGAGAAGGTTTATCCTTCGTTGACCGTGAGAGCTTATGATGGGCTAAGTTGGGACACCCCTGCAGGGTATTATCTTTCGAAAGCCATGCCCGCGGTTATGAGGCAGATGGGAATTTGTTAATGTCCGGTTGTAGAGAACTTGTCACTTGACTTAATTAAAATACATCAACCGCGTGTGTAGCCGTGATGGTCTCTTCTCGGCGCAGTCCGGGTAGTGAACACGGTTTCTGGGTTGTGTTTGACGTAAGTAGGAGTTCAGGATCACTTCTTGGTCATTACTAGTTGACGACCGTTCCGCTGTTTCTCTTCTCGCTCTCATTTGCGTATGTTAGCTATCATATATGCTTAGTGCTTGCTGCAGCTCCACCTCATAACACCATCCTTTCCTATAAGCTTAAATAGTCTTGATCTCGCGGGTGTGAGATTGCCGAGTCCTCGTGACTCACAGATTCTACCAAAACAGTTGTAGGTGCCGACGATGCCAGTGCAGATGACACAACCGAGCTCAAGTGGGAGTTCGATGAGGAACGTGGTCGTTACTATGTGTCTTTTCCTGATGATCAGTAGTGGAGCCCAGTTGGGACGATCGGGATCTAGCATTTGGGGTTATCTTATTTTCATTTGGTTATGACCGTAGTCAGTCTATGTGTGGATTTTGGATGATGTATGAATTATATTTATGTATTGTGTGAAGTGGCGATTGTAAGCCAACTCTCGTTATCCCATTCTTGTTCATTACATGGGATTGTGTGAAGATAACCCTTCTTGCGACAATACCACCATGCGGTTTTGCCTCTAAGTCGTGCCTCGACACGTGGGAGATATAGCCGCATCGTGGGCGTTACACATCTAGAGAAGCTAAGATGTGTTATCTCTCCCATGTGATAAGCTTTGTTGTGCTCTCTCTCCCCCTTTGACATCAATTTCCAAGAAGGGATCTTCTGGAGCATGAGTCAAATATGTCTGGTCCTTGAGACACACTACAAAGCAGCATGTAGTTTAAGATGCGAGTAGAGGATAAGAATCATTGAGTGGAGCTGGATAAGAAATGACATTTGCAATGGAAAGAAGTTTTCTCAGTAGTGAAATCGGTAACGCTGATCCCTTTTCATTGGTGACACCGAGTTGACAGTGTCAAGGATGATGCGTATCGGTCGGACCGGGTTAGTCCGTGTCGGTTGTACCGATGAACTATCTCGAAGTAGTCCATGTAGTTCGGTCTTGCCGATGGGCATAAATCGGTGTGTCCGAGTTCAAGGTAGAGAAAAAAATTTGTCAACTCAGCTCACTTGGCAATAGAAATCTCACAAAGATTTGCAAGGAATTAGCTGAAGGATTTGCAATGAATTAGATGCAGAAAATACAGAGAAAAGCATACAAAAGGACAAGAAATCTAGATGAAGTTTTTTTGTTATTTTTTAAATGGTAAACAAACAAGCAATAAACATATGCCAGAGCACGAAGAAGGAGAACAAATAAACACTAAAGAACTTCATCTAGAGGAGGTCGGCGACAAAGTCACCTATGTTAGAGTATATTGACTGAGTAGTCAAGTGATGTCACTTGATCGTAGGTCATACTCATCGTTTAAGCTCAAAATGGGCTTACCAATTTTCGTTTATGCATTTTGATGTTTTCACATCTCGTTGAGTTGCTTTGACTCATGACTTGGGTCAAAACTTCTCTTACATGGAATAACATACCTTGGGTGGTGGTTTTGATCTTGATCATGTAGTTGAACTTGTGTTGGATGTTCAAGGTTGATGTAGTTCATCAAGAGTTGGGAGCAGCACTTATAGTTTGAGTTCATCTTCCTACATGGGTTAGTCTTGCAAGGAAGAGCACTTGTGTATCCAAAATGACAATCATGAAACTTGATACCAAATGAAATTTGATATATAGAAATTGTCAAAGGATATGTTGAGTGGATTCATGCTTCCTTGTATTCAACAACCATGCAGTAGAAATTTGGTGATGTAGAGATTGCTCAAGATGTGAGTGACTTGCAATATCATAGATTTGGGCTCATCCAAGTACCTACAAGGGTTAGATAACATGCAAAGGTACAAGTAGATCCAAGACATATGATCATCATTATAAGAGAAATATCAAGGATTAGTCAAAAGGCTCATGCCTTGCATGTATCCAAATGGAGTTTCTACTCCAATTTCGAGGCATCAATAATGTTCAATTCTCCTGTCAAACGGCAAAATACTTTCTCATCAAGCAGTTTGGTGAATATATCCGCCAATTTCTTATCGGTTCGAACATGCTTAAGATTGATGTCTCCTTTAGCAACATGATCTCAAATGAAATGATGACGAACTTCAATGTGCTTAGTTTGAGAATGTTGCCCGAGATTCTGAGCAATCTTAATAGCACTCTCATTACCACAAAGCAATGGAACATGTTTCACATATATCCAATAATCCTTAAGGGTTTGGGTCATCCAAAGTAATTGAGCACAACATGATCCGGTGGCAATGTATTCCGCTTCGGCGGTGGATAAGGATACCAAGTTTGGTTTCTTGGAGGACCAAGACACAAGAGATCTACCAAGAAATTGACAAGTACCCAAAGTGGACTTTCTATCAACCTTGTCACCGGCATAGTCTGAATCGGAGTAGCCAACAAGATCAAAAGAAGACCTCTTAGGATACCAAATGCCAAAATTTAGTGTATGAATTAAGTATCTCACTATCCTTTTCACAGCCTTAATATGACATTCTTTAGGGGTCGTTTGATATCGTGCACACATGCACACACTTAGAATAATATCGGGATGGGAGGCACATAGATATAACAATGATCCAATCATAGAGTGGTAAACCTTTTGGTCAACCGGTTTGCCATCCTTAGTCAAGTCAAGATGTCCACTAGCTAGTAGGCATGAGTGTTTTCATACCATTGCTTTCTTGCATGTTCAACTTATTGAATAAGTCCTTTGGTATACTTCGTCTGGGAAACAAAAGTACCCTCCTTAGTTTGCTTGATTTGCGAACCAAGAAAGAATTTGAGTTCACTCATCATAGACATCTCAAACTTCTCCGACATTAGCCTTCCAAACTTTTCACTAAAATGAGGTTAGTTGATCCAAATATGATATCATCCACATACATTTGGCACATAAATAATTCACCATTAACCCTTATATAAAAAAACTAGAATCAATTTTCCCAATTTCAAAGCCTTTGTCAATAAGAAATTTGGTCAAGCATTTAATGCACCGCTGAGGTGTCCCCTAGCTTTATCGGGGACGGGGGCGAGGCCCGTCCCGTCCGCCGCCGCTCCTCCCCGCTTCGACACGCGCCCTGGCCAGCGATGCTTCCGGTGCCATGTAGGCAGGCAGGCAGCTGAGGTGGCGCGGTTGTAGGGTCTTCACGAAGATCTGCATGCCGCCACGCAGGTGCTTGCTGAGTTGGCTCGGAAGCTGCATGTTGCCACGCATGTGCCTGCCTAGCTGGTTGGGCTGGCAGCTACATGCGAACAGCGGTGGAAACTTGGTTGGTGCGGGCCTGGCAGTGGCCCTGCTGGTGCCCTTGGCGAGGGCCTTGCCGAGTAGCTCAGCAAGGGCCTTGCCGTGCCGCGCTGTCGTTCCCGGCAAGGATCTTGCTGGGGGTCTCGTGGCTCTCTCGGCAAGGATCTTGCCGAGGATCGTTGTCTTCTAACCCTCATCTGATCTTGAATATGTCTTCACAAAGATCTGCATGCCACCATGGAGGTGCCTCCCGAGCCCTGGCCCAACGTGGTCGACGGTGTTGGGGACGTGGGCTCAAGGGTGGCTCGCTCCGTTGGTGTTTGGGCATGCTGCCCCGGCAACGGTCTTGCCGGGGCTGCTGAGGCCGTCCCCGGCAAGGGTCTTGACGGGGGAAAACTTCTCCGCCCCTCTGCTCTTTGTGGTCTTGGTCTTGGCGTTGCTCTGGCTGCCTCGGGCTTCGGTTTTACCTCGGTTCACCTCCCCTGCTCTGCTTGGTGTGGCCGTGGGCGCGGCTCCGACTGCCCGTGCACAGGTAAAGGGGTACAAAGGTGCGCCCCTTCTTTTGTACACCGACAGGAGCCCCCGGGCCTGGGCCACACATAAGCGTGACACGTTGTTGGGCCAGGCCCAAAAATAGTGCGCGGGCAGCCGGGGTGGTTTTTACCGTGGTAAAACTTTTCGCGCGCTGCGCTTCCCACGACCCGCGCGCGGCATGGAGCGGCGTGGAGGGGTGCGCGTGACGTGGGCGGCATGTGTGGGGAGGTTCCTGCACACATGCGTCACATCGCAGTAAATGGGCAGCTCGCACCTTCCCCATGAAAGGAGGGAGGCGTGGAGGCGCGGCTTATTTACTGCGCGGGGCCGGGTTGCGGTCTTCAAGGCGTCCGCACCCCTTGATCATGGGGTGGGGAGAGGTCGCTTCACCCATCCCCTCGATTCTGCATGTTTGCCATGTGTCCTCCATGCGCTTGGGGTGGCAAGCGGTGAACGCGGGAAATCGGGCCGTCGCTGGTTGGGGCAGCGGGTCGGTCTCGATTCCCTGCGCCTCTGGTGGCTGGATTGGCCGAGCGGGGCGGCCGATCCCCGACCCCGCCCCTTTATAAGGAGGGGGAAGGGGGGATGGCATCCCGCACTCTTCTGTCATCTATCTCCTCCTGCTTCCGCTTCTTCCTTTCACTTGCCATGGAGAAAGGGAATCCTGGTCCCTCGTCGGTGGCGGCGAGGGTCGCCGCTCGACAGCTCCTGAGCCCGCGGTGGGGGAGCCGGCCGCGAGGGGAAGGGGGAGGGGGCGAGGCCGTGGGCGAGGCCAGGGCAGAGGTTGTAGTGCTCGGGGAAGAGGAGGACGGGGCAGTGCGCCGGCTTCGCCCCCGCCAATAATGCCTTTTCTGATGGAAGGCCATGTTGGAGACCAGCCCCGCGAGTTCTTCATCAGGCTGCGCCGGCCTCCGCGTCGCCGTCTTCGTCTTCCCGCCCCGTTTGCTCGGGAGATGGAGCGTGACCCACCCCAATCCCTCAGATTGCACATGAGGGGTTGTGGGAATGGGGGCACGCGGGTCGACGTCGACTTCCCGGCTCCTCGGGTCATGTACCTCCGTCGTGGATGGAAGACGTTCGCTCGCATCGACAGCCTGACGGCGGGGCTTGTCCTCTACCTCAAATTAATGGAGGATGGCCTGCTCTCCGTCAAGGTCTTCGGAGACTTTGGGACTCGCATGAAGTGATGCGTGGAGAGCTCCTCCGATGGAGATTCTGACGATGGAAGCTCTTCCTCAAGCGAAAGTGATGAGGAGGACAGTGGGGCAGAAGACGGGGACCAGTCCGACTAGGCGTCGGACGCCCGGCGCCTGGGCGGGTGCGGCAGCAGCAGCATCTGCACCTGGCCGCTCCTCCGGCAGAGTTTTGCCGGGGGTGGGGCCAGCTCCTTGAACTTCTCGGGGCCGTCCCCTTGGGCGGCTGGCGTCGGGAGGCTGCGGAAGAGGAAGAGGGCGGGCGGCAAGACCGTCAACTCGGAGTACGCGGGCACCGACGCCTTCATCGCGTATTGCCTGTCCTGTCGCCTCGTCTTCCAGCTTCTTTCCCGGCACCGTCATCACCGGCCTATCCGTGGGCGGCCATCGAGGTGTTCTCTTGGTGCTTTCTGCTGCTCGTAGCTCGCCTAGGCGCCCCTTTTTTCCTTTTGCCTCCTTGACCTGCCTCCTGAGGAGAGGGACAAGAAAGGGATTACGGGCATCTTATCTCTTTTTTAGTTTGCAAGCCCTCGGGCCTTTGTTCAATTTAGAACTTGTAATCCCCTTTGTTCATGTTTTTCATTCCATACGGACTGTACCTGTGTGGGATGTTTTTAATAAAAAAGGGATGTTTGCCGGGTTTTTCGTTCGTGGGTAGACCCCACGACAAGGAGCGAATCCTTGTTACAATTTAAGATAAACATTTTTCGCACGGCAACAGGCCTTGCCGTCCCCCCACTTCGCTCGACCATTCCCGCGCCTTTGGCGGAGGCAGCGATGAAGCGGGCTTAGGCCCCTCGTTCTACTTCCTTGCCACCGTGACTACAACCAAATCCGAGCCTAGGAGATAATCCTTGGGTATAGAAAAGGGGAGCACGGTGGCCTAGAAGTAAAACGAGGATTCACATATCCCAGTTCCGTTCCAAAATGCATGATAGAGGATGAAAGACTTATCTGGATCTGCAGCCCCCGGCAACCTTGTCTTGCCGTGGTTGGATCCTTGTGCTTGCAGCCCCCGGCAACTCTGGTTTGCCGGGGTCGGGACGCTGGTCCGTTTCCTTTCTTCCAAGTAGCTCAGCAGAAGTGCTCATGTGCCCTACAAACCAAAGGAGGACAGAAAAGAAATAGATAGACGCACACTCGACCTCTAGGCTAGGGGTTAGTCGCCGCTAAGCACTATCAACCCTAACCAAGGAAGAGACTCGACCTAGCATGCATGCTATAACTTAGGGCACCAGCGCTTCATTTATTTATGCTCAGGGTCTGCGCCTGGCTTTGTACAATGGGTTACATGCCTTGCCGGCAAAGCTTGTACAAAAGGTGGCTTGCCGGGAGGCCCGGCAAGCCGCGCCTTATGGGTAAAACTTGCCAAGATGCTCGATGTTCAAGGAGTTGCTCACTGGGATAGCATCTTCGGTCTCCAGGCGGACTGCGCCGGGCCTGGTGACTCGTATTACCCGATAAGGGCCTTCCCACTTTGGCGTCAACTTGTTGGAATTCTTGGCCGACTGAACGCGCCGAAGAACAAGGTCGCCTTCCTCAAAGCTCCGGGCATGAACCTTGCGGCTATGGTAGCGGCGCAAGGCTTGTTGGTAGCGTGCTGCTCTCACAGCCGCCCGAAGACGATCTTCCTCAAGGAGCATTGCGTCATCTTGCCGCAACTGCTCTTGCTCAAGCTCATCATAAGCGAGCACTCGAGGTGACCCGTATATGAGTTCCGTGGGAGAACTGCCTCCGCCCCATATACTAGGGCAAAGGGTGTCTGACCAGTGGCTCGATTTGGCGTCGTCCTGATCGACCAAAGAACCGCCGGCAACTCATCAATCCAGCGCCTTCCACTCTTGTGCAGCTTGTCAAAGGTCTTCTTTCTCAGGCCTCGCAACACTTCAGCATTTGCCCTCTCCACTTGGCCGTTGCTCCGTTGGGTTGCCACGGAAGCAAAACAGACCTTGCTACCGAGGTCTTGAATGTACTGCATGAAGGCGTGGCTCGTGAACTGTGTGCCGTTGTCGGTGATAATCCTGCTTGGCACACCAAAACGGCAGACCAGTCCCTTGAAGAACTTGACGGCTGACTGAGCAGTCACCTTTCTCACTGCTTCCACTTCCTGCCACTCTGTGAACTTGTCGATTGCAACGTACAAGTACTCAAAGCCCCCGACAGCGCGGGGGAAAGGGCCCAGTATATCGAGCCCCCGGACCGAGAATGGCTAGGAGAGAGGGATTGTTTGAAGGGCTTGAGCTGCTTGATGAAGCTTCTTTGAATGGAACTGACACGCTTCACACTTGGTTACTAATGCCACCGCATCCTGGAGGGCAGTGGGCCAGAAGAAACCTTGCCGGAACGCCTTGCCGGCGAGGGCCCTCGACCCTATGTGGGAGCCACATATGCCTCCATGTACCTCCGCCAACAGCTCCAGTCCTTCCTCCCGGGGGATGCACTTCAATTTCACACCGTTCGGCCTCCTGCTGTACAGGACGTCATCGACGAACTGGTACAGGGCGGACCGACGGGCTACTTTCTCCGCTTCTTCCTGCTCCTCAGGAAGCTCCCCTGTCTGGAGGAACCGGACGGTATGCTGCGTCCATGACGGAGCCTGGGGCTCGACAGCAAGGACCAAAGTCATCTCTTCCGCCATGGGAGCAGCTGTCTCTACGGCCAGGGCTTGTCGCCCTGCCGGAGCCAGTTGCTCTTTGGCAGGCTCATTGTGCACGGCAACATCCTTGCCGGCAGCCCCAGGGGGCTCGGCGGGAAAGTACTTGACGGGACCTGATTTCCCCCGCTTGTTCTGCCCCGTTGATGGTTCGACGGATGACTGAGTTAACTGGAGCAAAAAGGTACCTGGTTCCACAGGCAGCTTGAACGCAACATGCTTTGATAGGTAATTGGCGATGTCGTTCTCTGCTCGGGGAATGTGCTCCGCTTGGATACCGTCAAAGCGCTCCTCTAGCTTCCTCACTTCATCTACGTAGGCCTCCATCAATGGGCTCTGGTAATCCTTGTTGACTTGTCTGACGACAAGCTGCGAGTCACCCCTGACGATGAGCTTCTTCACCCCGAGGTCTGCCGCGATCCTGAGACCGGCAAGTAGCCCCTCGTACTCAGCAGTGTTGTTTGTGGACATCTCCCTGGGAAAGTGCATCTGGATTACATACTCCCCGGTGGGCGCGACAAGCAGCACACCAGCACCGGCGCCTTGCAGCAAGAAAGCCCCATCAAAGTACATGACCCAGTCGCGATCTGCTTCCTTGCCGGGGAGGGCGGTCTCCTGGATTTCTTCGTCGGGCATTGAGGTCCATTCTGCAATGAACTCCGCCAGGACTCTGCTCTGGATTGTCGAGGTACTTTCAAACCTCAACCCGAAGCTTGACAACTCCAGGGCCCACTCCACAATCCTTTCGGTCGCATCTGGGTTATGCAGTATCTGTTGGAACGGGAGGCGGGTGACGACAGTGATCTCGTGGGCTTGGAAGTAATGACGCAGCTTCCTCGAGGCCATAAGGAGGCCGAAGAGCAATTTCTGCACACCGGAGTATCTCGACCTAGCTCCCTGCAAGAGGGAGCTGACAAAGTAAACCAGGTGCTGCATCATCTTCTTCTTCTGCATCACCTCACTCGACTGGACGGGCACTGCCTTGGTGGCATCAGACTCTGTCGGGGGCCTCTTTGGCCTGCCATCCGCTAGTTCTGCCGCCGCCACTGCCTCCTCGTCGACCTCCCTTTGTGCCACCAGCGCGGCGCTGACCACTTGATTCGTCGCCGCCAGATACAGCAGCAATGGCTCTTGTGGTTTAGGCGCAACCAGTATTGGCGTGGAGGAAAGGTATTTCTTCAGATCCTGCAATGCTGCCTCGGCTTCTGGGGTCCACTCCATTGGGCCTGCCTTCTTCAAGATTTTGAAGAAAGGAAGGGCACACTCGGAGGACTTGGAGATGAATCGGCTCATGGCGGCGACGCAGCCGGTGAGCCGACGCACATCCTTGATCCGCTTGGGCACCTCGATCTGCTCAATAGCCTTGATTTTGTCTGGGTTTGCCTCGATCCCGCGCTGCGACACAAAGAACCCGAGAAGCTTGCCGGAAGGAACGCCAAAGACACACTTCTCAGGGTTCAGCTTGAGGTTGATCTTGCGCAGGTTGGCAAATGTCTCTTCCAGATCTTGCACAAGAGTTGCCCCGTCTTTGGTTTTGACCACTATGTCATCCATGTATGCTTCCATATTTCTATGGAGCTGGGGTTCAAAACCAATTTGGACTGCTCTTGCAAACGTCGACCCAGCACTCTTCAACCCGAAAGGCATCCTAGAAAGCAATACGTACCACATGGGGTGATGAATGCTGTCTTCTCTTCATCTTCTCTTGTCATGAAGATTTGGTGGTAGCCCGAGTAGGCGTCGAGGAATGACAACAGATCACACCCCGCCGTGGAGTCGACAATCTGGTCGATGCGCGGCAACGGGAAGGGGTCCTTAGGACAAGCCTTATTGATATATGTGTAGTCAATACACAGCCTCCACTTCCCATTTGCCTTGCGCACCACTTCCGGATTGGCCAACCATGTCGGGTGGAGCACTCCTCTCACCAAACCTGCAGCTTCCAACTTCCTGATCTCCTTTGTGATGAAGTCTTGCCTCTCCAGAGCCTCCCTTCTGACCTTCTGCTTGACGGGCCGCGCATGAGGACAGACAGCTAGGTGGTGCTCAATCACCTCCCTGGGAACACCGGGGATGTCGGATGCTTGCCACACAAACACGTTGACATTCGCCAGCAAGAAGGTTACGAGCGCGCCTTCCTATTTGCTGTCGAGGGTGGAGCCTACGGTGAAGGCCCCTCCTGTGCCGTCCTCCCTGGCGGACACCTTCTTGGTCTACGGCGGCTCAGCTCTGGACTTCTTGCTCTTGCCGGTAGAACTCTCTGGCACGTCCTCGACGGTAGCACAACACTCCGAGGAGGTGCGCTTGCCGGAGTGGGTGCGAGAGGTCTTGCCGGGCTTCTTCTTCCCCCCTCCCTCGGGCCTTCAGCGACAGGAGCAGGTGCCTTGACGGCAGCTGCTGCAATTGCTTCCCGGTAGAGTTGGTCGGCGCAAATCAGCGCGTCCTTCTTGTCGGTGGGGACGGAGATGATGGTCAACGGCCCGGGCATCTTTAGCATGTTGTAGGCGTAGTGTGACGCCGCCATGAACTTTGCTAGTGTCGGGCGGCCGAGGATCCCGTTGTAGGGCAAGGGGATCTCAGCCACGTCGAAGATGATCCTCTCCGTCCTGTAGTTCAACTTTCCTCCAAACGTCACGGGCAGTGTGACCTTCCCCTTTGGCTGGCGCCTCCCCAGATTGACCCCTTGAAACGTGCCTGTTTCCTCGAGGTCTTCATCAGGAATTTGCAGCCTTTTGATCACGACGGGCGAGATCAAGTTCAGGCCGGCCCCGCCGTCAACCAACATCTTGTTCACCTTGAGGTTGCGTATCGTTGGTGAGACCAACAATGGCAAACACCAGACAGCGGAGCGGTCAGGGTGGTCCTCGGCGTCAAAGATGAGGGGCATGCTAGACCACTTCAGCGGCTTCTGAGCGTCGAACGATGGCTCCGCCGCTGTAATCTCACACGCCCACTGCTTGAGCTGGCGGTGAGAAGTATGCAGCGAGGCGCCACCATCGACGCACATGGCCTCCGTAGCCTTCTGGAACTCTTGCTCACCGGACTCGTCGTCCTTGTCGTGATCATCGTCTTCTTGTTTCTTGTCACGGCCCCGGGCGGGCCTCTCTTGCAGGCTGTCCTTGCCCGGGCGGCTTCCTTGGCCGCCACTCTTCTTGCCGGATCCCTCGGCACCATCGCGACCTTTCTCCTTGTCCCGCCTTTCATACTCGGCCTTTTGCTCTTCAGCAAGCAGCTCGACTTGTCGGCAGTTCTGGAGGTCGTGGCCCTTGGTGCGGTGGATCTTGCAGTACTGCTTGCCGGAGCCCCCTGGCTTGTCGGCAGCTGCTAAGGCCCGGCAGGCGACGCACCCGGCAATCTCCTTGTCGGGGCCGTCTGCCTTGACCTTCTTGGCAGCGCCGGTGTTGTCAGGCCCCTCGACGGCAAGTACGGCCTTGCCCTTGCATTTCCTGTTGCGACGCCAACCCTTCTTCGTTGGGGTGGCGGCGTCTTCGTCGGTAGAGTCGGTTTCCGCACCGGCGTCTTCGCCGGGGTACTTCCTTCCCTCTTTAGCCCGGGCGCATCTATCGGCTAGAACATAGAGCTCGGCCACATCCTTAACCTTGGTCATCGCCAGATGTTCGCGCATCTTGTAGTTGCGCACGTTCTGGTGGAACGCGCTGATCACTGCGGCGGGATGAACGTCAGGGATGTTGTCCTGCACCCGGCTGAACCTCTGGATGTACTTGTGCAGGGTTTCCCCTTCCTTCTGGGGAATGATATGCAGATCACTGGCCTGGCCATGAGCTTGGTGGCCTCCTGTGAAGGCGCCAACAAACTCATGGCACAGATCCGACCAAGAAGAAATGGAATCCGCCGGCAAGTGCATCAACCAAGACATGACATTGGGCTTCAGCGCCAGCGGGAAATAATTGGCAAGCACCTTGTCGTCGCGAGCTCCGGCCGCCTGCATCGCGATGGTGTAGATGCTGAGGAACTCGGACGGATGGGCCTTGCCAGTGTACTTCTCGCCGACGTCGGGCTTGAACGCGCGGTGGGATGGCCACTGGAACTGCCGCAGCTCACAGGTAAAGGCCGGGCAGCCCACCTCGTAAGGTAGGCCGTCGGAGCCCCCCGGTGCTGGGTGGTCCATAGCGGGTCCCGCCCGCTTGTCCGACTGGTGGCGCGTATCACGCCGGCGCTCAATAGTGGTCCGCGCATCTTCGTGAGCTCGTTCTCGAAGAACATGGCGCTGGTCGCGGCGGGTCCGCGGGTCGGACGACGCTATAGAGATGTTATCACAAGCGTCGTCACGACGGGCAGACGCCCGCGGCGGCTGGCGAGGGGGAGGAGAGTGCACCGTGGCCGCAGCTTCCCCGGTCTTCCCAGCGCCAGCATGTGGTGGCTCGGTGGAGCGCCGACCCGAGGGCCCTGCCGGTCGTGGATCGTCTTTGTTGGCCACAGCGACGAGGCTCCAGATGGTGGCCCTCCACTCATCGAGCTTCTCTGCAGCAGGAGGTAAGTCGAGGAGCAGCTGCGCGCGCACCAAAGCTTCCACTAGTGTGGGTGGCGGCGATAGCTGCGTGGACCGAGGCGTGCTTCGACTTCTAACCATGTTAGAAGGAGCTCCACCACGACCCAGCGGCTGCGCGCCATTTCCGCCAGCACTTCGGCGGGCATGCTGAGCTACTTTATCCCGCGGATGACGCACAGGGCTCTTCCCACGGCGGTGCCTAGGGTCGCCGGCGTGGTGACGCTGTTCGTCGCGCACACCGTGGGAAGAGCGTGCAGTGTTCGCCGGCGTGGGTGTCTTGGAGGTCTATGCGCCACCCGGAGGTGGAACAACGACACCCCTGGAGGGCCCCGTGCCGCCTGCGGGGGGCCCAGCTCCGTCTTTGGATCTGGCGACGTCCGGCCGGTCGTTGGGCGTGGGAACGACGCCGCTCGCCAGGCTCTGACTGCCAGGGTGATGCTGGTGCTCGCGGACCGCGGCCCGGGTCCTGTCCGCGACTGGGCCACTGCTCGCCCGTAGTGGTACGGGCCGTTCGGCCCCCGATGAGCCGACCGTCGTGGCCGTCTTCTTCTTGGGAACCATGGCGATGAAGAAACGCTAGGCTAGATAGTAGACCAGATTCTCACAATTGTGCCCCCTACCTGGCGCGCCAAAGATGTCGGTGTGGAACGACACCTATGGGATCACAAGGATCCCTACTACGGTTGCCGGGGCGCAGGGTTGCGACAAGAGCAGGATTAGTAGTCAGCACAAGGATCATTTACCCAGGTTCGGGCCGCGAGGATGCGTAAAACCCTAGTCCTGCTTTGGTGGGTGTATTTCAGAGAGTTCTTGAGCTCTCGAACTAGCTATGGTGAGTGCGTGGTTCGAAAGAGCCGAATCCTTCTCCAGTATGCCATGGGCCTCCTTTTATAGTCGAAAGGGGCTGCCACAGTGGCATACAGGAGGTGGAAAGACGTATAGTATTGCGAGCTTATCGCTCGTATTACAGGACAAGTCACATTTAATGCGCCGCTGAGGTGTCCCCTAGCTTTATCGGGGACGGGGGCGAGGCCCGTCCCGTCCGTCGCCGCTCCTCCCTGCTTCGACACGCGCCCTATCCAGCGATGCGTGCGGTGCCATGTAGGCAGGCAGGCAGCTGAGGTGGCGCGGTGGTAGGGTCTTCACGAAGATCTGCATGCCGCCACGCAGGTGCTTGCTGAGTTGCCCCGAAAGCTGCATGTTGCCATGCAGGTGCCTGCCCAGCTGGTTGGGCTGGCAGCTGCATGCGAACGGCGGTGGAAACTTTGTTGGTGCGGGCCTGGCAATGGCCCTGCTGGTGCCCTTGGCGAGGGCCTTGCCGGGTAGCCCGGCAAGGGCCTTGCCGTGGCGCGCTGTCGTTCCCGGCAAGGATCTTGCCGGGGGTCTCGTGGCTCTCCTCGGCAAGGATCTTGCTGAGGATCGTTCTCTTCTAACCCTCATCTGATCTTGAATATGTCTTCACAAAGATCTGCATGCCACCATGGAGATGCCTCCCGAGCCCTGGCCCAATGTGGTCGATGGTGTTGGGGACGTGGGCTCAAGGGTGGCTCGCTCCGTTGGTGTTTGGGCATGCTGCCCCGGCAAGGGTCTTGCCGAGGCTGCTGAGGCCGTCCCCGGCAAGGGTCTTGCAGGGGGGAAAACTGCTCCGCCCCTCTGCTCTTTGTGGTCTTGGTCTTGGCGTTGCTCTGGCTGCCTCGGGCTTCGGTTTTACCTCGGTTCACCTCCCCTGCTCTGCTTGGTGTGGCCGTGGGCGCGGCTCCGACTGCGCGTGCACAGGTAAAGGGGTACAAAGGTGCGCCCCTACCTGGCGCGCCAAAGATGTCGGTGTGGAACGACACCTATGGGATCACAAGGATCCCTACTACTGTTGTCAGGGCGCAGGGTTGCGAGAAGAGCAGGATTAGTAGTCAGCACAAGGATCGTTTACCCAGGTTCGGGCCGCGAGGATGCGTAAAACCCTATTCCTGCTTTGGTGGGTGTATTTCAGAGAGTTCTTGAGCTCTCGAACTAGCTATGGTGAGTGCGCTGTTCAAAAGAGCCGAATCCTTCTCCACTATGCCATGGGCCTCCTGTTATAGTCGAAAGGGGCTGCCACAGTGGCATACAGGAGGTGGAAAGGCGTATAGTATTGCGAGCTTATCGCTCGTATTACAGGACAAGTCGCATTTAATGCGCCGCTGAGGTGTCCCCTAGCTTTATCGGGGACGGGGGCGAGGCCCGTCCCGTCCGCCGCCGCTCCTCCCCGCTTCGACACGCGCCCTGGCCAGCGATGCTTGCGGTGCCATGTAGGCAGGCAGGCAGCTGAGGTGGCGCGGTTGTAGGGTCTTCACGAAGATCTGCATGCCGCCACGCAGGTGCTTGCTGAGTTGGCTCGGAAGCTGCATGTTGCCACGCAGGTGCCTGCCCAGCTGGTTGGGCTGGCAGCTGCATGCGAACAGCGGTGGAAACTTGGTTGGTGCGGGCCTGGCAGTGGCCCTGCTGGTGCCCTTGGCGAGGGCCTTGCCGAGTAGCCCGGCAAGGGCCTTGCTGTGCCGCGCTGTCGTTCCCGGCAAGGATCTTGCCGGGGGTCTCGTGGCTCTCTCGGCAAGGATCTTGCTGAGGATCGTTGTCTTCTAACCCTCATCTGATCTTGAATATGTCTTCACAAAGATCTGCATGCCACCATGGAGGTGCCTCCCGAGCCCTGGCCCAACGTGGTCGACGGTGTTGGGGACGTGGGCTCAAGGGTGGCTCGCTCCGTTGGTGTTTGGGCGTGCTGCCCCGGCAAGGGTCTTGCCGGGGCTGCTGAGGCCGTCCCCGGCAATGGTCTTGACGGGGGAAAACTGCTCCGCCCCTCTGCTCTTTGTGGTCTTGGTCTTGGCGTTGCTCTGGCTGCCTTGGGCTTTGGTTTTACCTTGGTTCTCCCCTGCTCTGCTTGGTGTGGCCGTGGGCGTGGCTCCGACTGCCCGTGCACAGGTAAAGGGGTACAAAGGTGCGCCCCTTATTTTGTACATCGACATCGTTTGTTGATAACGTTGACCACGTCGTGCCGCGAACCCCGGCGTGATGGACGACGGCGAGACCCAGGAAGGGAAGTACCTGGAGGCGGCGAAGCGACAGCAGTGGAGGGATGTGGGTGAGTAGAGCGATGGCCTGGCCAGCGGTGGGAGTAGTAGGGGGCGGTGAGGCCTGCGCGCAGCATAGCCGGCCACGGGAGGCGGGAGCAGGCGGTCCCGTCGGCGCTGGATTTGGTGGCTGGAGCAAGAAGATCAGAGATTGAAGAAACACGAAGGCTGTTGGGTTGACATCCAACGGTTACGTCTACTAGAATCGTTTGTTGATGTATATAATAAGTACAAAATCTTGCATACGCGTCAACTTAATAGGCCCACAAGTCAGGCCATTCCCTCTTTTTTTAATAATTTATAGCTCATTGCAACTTCTTATGGAATTTATTGCCGTCCATTTTTTGTTGGCCAGGGCCAGGGTAAAAATTTAAAAGAAATTTCACATATTTCTGTGGGTTCCAAACTATTTTTAATACCAAAATGTCGAGCCAAATTTAAAGTACTTTGAAGGTATATTTAAATTAAGTTAAAGCCCAGTGAAATTGGAATCTGAAAATATGAAAAAATTCAGAAATTATAAAGTAATTGCCAATTTGTCATCTGCTTTTTATATTTACAGCCCATTTCATAGTACTTTGAAGATTTGCATGCCTCGAACAGTGCTACTTTGCCTATAGTTAACCAAGGGTGAGGCCACCAAGTCCCAGGTCAAGGCCTAGGCGCCACCCCGCGCATCCACAATCTTCCGAAAGCGGCTTCATCTCGCAGTGTGGTTAATAAACAGGATATTCGCTTTAGAGGTATGGAAAAGCATGAACATAACCTTCTGTCCTATTCTCCAAGATGGACGGGCCTTCATTATTTGAGACCACCCACGAATAAGTATTTTTTCACCTCCAAGGGGAATGGGGTAGGTCGACATAAACATCATGTTGTTACCAAGCGCAAGTCTGACCCGACCATGGTCAGGCATCTGTATAGGAACAAAAGAACTGGGCAGTTTCTGTTTCAAGAAGATCACAGCTGTAAAACTGTGTATAAGCAAGAGTTTATGAACAACATATATAACAGAAAACACGTCGTACCATAAGTTTCTCGACACAGTTGGACCTGTTCAAGGACTGCAGCAGTGGCATACATCTTCCACGTAGCCTTCCACGACTGAAACGCCCCACAAGGACCTCAAGACGACCAATAAAGTGTAGGAACTTGTGGATGTCGTCCCAGTCAACTTCAGTGCCATCAGTAACAGTCGAGTTCTTATAGAATAACAAATGAGTAGCCTGTTTAACTTTGAAAAACCTACACGTGCCACCAATTATAAGAAATATTAGTTGGAAGTAGCATCTTCGTGAGAGATTTGTTGCTACTTCTAAAGTTAAATTGTGATTAGTTAGACAGAATAGGTGGATTAAGAAGTAATCGAGGCAACAAGCAAGAACCAGATACAAAACTAACATGGATGAACAATTGGAACGACGTCGGGGTGGAAGATCACAGTGAAGATGAGACCAGGTTCTGCTATTTCCATCAACATTCGTGCGCCAACTTTCAGTCCGTAACACTTGAGAAAGTTTATCCAAGTTCGGCCATAAAAAAGCAGCGATCTTCTTGGTTCGTGAACCCAGCTCGGAACTTATATCCATGGATTGTCTTCAATGTGACCATTAAACTGGTGTATTCGGTTATGGCAAGGCCGAGCATCTTGAGTACATGTGTTCTGGCAGAGCAAGGAATGCACTACAGGAAAAATAATATGAGAACACAATGTATTCCCTAACCAAATCTAGAAATAATTTCTTCCTTCACGTTAGTGTTGACCATGGTACTAGTACCTTTTATCCAAATATAGCAATCCAAATTTCCAAATTAGTCGACAGCATGTTCAAAAAACCCCACCCTCCCGGATAGACAAGAGGATTCAAGGAACATACTGTGCGTGTTTTAAAATCCCGTGTTAGGATGAGAAGGAACAAGTGTGGCGTCTCACCAAGGGCGCAAAAACCTGTAGGGTCCTCGCTCTTTGGGCATTGCAAATGAAACACACTAGATTCAGTAGGAAGAAAAATGCATTAACGGCGGCGGCTGCCATCATAGGATTACCCGCGACCAAGGGACTTGGATTTATCGGGGATGGATGAAGAATTCGTACCTGGTTCTCCATGAGAAAACCCTATGCAATCGCTGAGAGGGGGTTTTCTCTGAACAAGCAAACGAGGGAGAAGGGGATTCAGGCCCAGGGAAATATTCCTGCTTTGTCCGTCCAGCTTACTGCTAAAGCTGGAAAGGTGGGTTTTTTTGTGATTTGATGGCTCATTGGGGATTACTGTGGCGCTACGACCGGGGTGAGTCTACCGTGCAGTTGTGCACTCTAATTTGGTGCATGGCACGTGGACCCCGTTGCTGGATGCCCCACATATCAGCGAAAGGAAAGGAAGGAGTAACTAGTTACACATAAATATATTTTTGACAGGGAGATACTCCCTCTGTAAAGAAATATAAAAATCTTTTATATCACAAACTTTATACATAAGAAAAATCAAGGGGAATATATATAGCATATAATTATAAAAAGCAGAGTTGGTGATGATGGTGTGCCTGCCATCCTGCAATATAGGCCGTCCGATTTATATCTGACAGATAGGAAGGAAACTATGGCAATTTTGCAAAAAGGCACCCACACACCTCTCCACATTTGCAAATAAGGCCTTCACTCGTTCATCCTTTTCTCTCACAAGATAAACTACTCATACAAATGCATCTTGATGTTACGTGCAACGCACGGGCATCTTGCTAGTATAACATAATACAGGGGTTCAGCTGAGAATATAATACTCAGACAGGGTCACGGTTCTGGACTTTGGGCCACAGGCCGTTGGGCCTGTATGTTTGGGGGCCCATGTGTTCTACCTCAGCGCTTTTCATATTGCAAGCGATCGGTACGGCGCTGGTTTTAGATGTCGCAAGGTGAATACACAAAATTGAATGAAGCACGATAGCTGTTAGAATGAAATTGAATGACAGTTCCTAACCAGCAATCAGAGTTGCAATTCTATCAACGATATACTACGTGTTAAATAATACTATTGTACTACTTATACACACAGGACACTTGTTTCACCATGCCAGATTATTACATCAAAATCTCTCGGAGGATAGATCAGTTCGGCAGTTGCGTGCTGCTACTGAAGAATTTCAAAGTTGATTTGGACCAGCTCTCCTTGCCAAGAAAGTTCGATTTTGACATCATCCCCTACTGCAAGATATGATTTAGATTTGAACCTTGATCATCCTTTAGCATCAATCATCATGCGACCATCCTTTGTACTTACGGTATATTGAGTAGGTTCATTCACACCAAGGCTGCGCATGGTAAGAGAAACTTGGCCACGGTCGCTCGGATTGTTGAACGACTCCCTCGTTGCTCTAGGAATTCTCTGTTTGCAAACAAGAAGACATACACAAATAGTTAGATCAACACAGTGAATCATGTGAAAAACAACATGTAAAGAAAAAAGAACAAAGCACTTGGGCGGCCAATTCTTACCAAGAAGGTGGAGATGTCGGTTTTTGCAAGGATTTTTGTATATGCAGTGCAAAATGCAGCCCAGTCTGTTGCCGGTGCAACTGTTGGTTCCGTTGCCGCTGCACGGGCCGAAGCAGATGCAAGTGCAAGTGTTGGTGCAGGTGGTGGAGTGGTTGCTGGTGCCCATGCCGGTGCGACTGGTAGTGCCGCCGCTGCTGCCGGAGATGGTGCTCCTTGTAGAGCTGGTGCCGGTGTCGATGCCCGATCCTCTGGTAGATCAGCTTGATCCGCTGATGCGGTCGGTGCCCAATCCTCAGCTGGATCAGACTAAGCTGCTGCCACTCTCAATGCTAGAGCAAGTGCCATCGGAGAAGGT
This sequence comes from Triticum aestivum, assembly GCF_018294505.1. Taxonomy (NCBI): domain Eukaryota; kingdom Viridiplantae; phylum Streptophyta; class Magnoliopsida; order Poales; family Poaceae; genus Triticum; species Triticum aestivum. The sequence goes on from NC_057796.1 coordinate 290,376,438, forward strand.
GCCGGTGCTTGATCTGTTGCTGAAGGTGGTACCGATGTGCGAGACTACAGCGATTGTGTCTGGTATGCTATGATCAGCTTTCTAACTTGACTAGGCTTCATGACCGTGATCCAATCTTTTTCTTCATTTCTTTTAAACGCGATAAGGACTAATTGTGGCGTGTTTGTTAAACCAAACTGCAGTTCATCATAGGGATTCAGCTTGTACTCAGACAACAGACTGATCCAATTGTTTCCAGTAATATAAGTGATGGGCAGTGCCTTCGTTACTGACACGACATAAGAAGTGAAACCTGCAAAAATAACCATCGTAGAGCAAACCAAACGGTTCATTCTGTGATGAATGTCACATGGCAAAACCTGCATTGTTAATTGCAGCAAAAGTAAGAAAACATGACATTAAATCAATAAGTTTTAGACAGTAAATCAATAAGATTTAGACAGTAAATCAATAAGATTTACTTGATGTGACACGAGTGAATCCTTACCAGGAAATCACTGTCTTGAAGTACTAAACAGAAGATTGATCATCTAACTACACGTGGCATGCAGGGCCCCCGCCTACTCCCACAAGCAGGACAGTCCAAAGGTCGTGACAAATCGTATGGATCGAACATCCATGGGACTGGAAATCCTGGTGGGTGCGATAAACCCTGCAATGCATATAGATATTGGAGTGTAACCATAATTGATAAATCGTCCTCACAAAAAAGATGATCTGGATACTCAAAATATACAGACTGAATTGAGTGGACAGACATTAACATAGACTGTTCCCAGGACTCACCACAAACCAAAAGCGGCAGTACTAAACAATACAGGGTTCACACACATAAATCAAGTACTGAACAATAGTACTTACTACAGACAAGCAAAGTTGCGCTAATTAAACTCTGTAGACTATTTCTTGCCACCGACCTACGGGATGAACCCCGCATAACTGACTAGGCCATGGACTTCGTGAGAGATGTCTGCCTGCACCATCACCATCTCGTCAACCTTGGAGAACCTAACAGAGTGGTCTTTCCACTCATAAACATGACGATGAAGACAGTTCGCATCAGATTTGTCGGAATGCTTTACAAGAACCACACCCTTCGTAATCGAAGGCACAACCAGGAAATTGTTGTGGTCAAGTACAGCCTCGACAGCATGCCTGACAACAATGCTACAGGAAAACACTAGTCCAGGACACATGGCGACAAGGACACAACAGCTGGATAGTTTAGTAGTAGAACTCATCCCCAGGTCTTCCAGTTCACATGACATGACTTTGAGAACTTCATCTCCACCGCGGACCTGATTTTAATTCAAACAAGAACCAAATATTTTATTACTACCTCCGTTCAGAAATATAAGATGATTTTTGATATTTTACTCCATATATGACTACATATACGCACAGAAATGAGTGAACAAAGACACTAGAACATGTCTTCAAAGGCATGAGAGCAGAGGGATTACTTGGAATATCCATAACACAAGTTACTAAGGCAAATATACTCTCTTCAAAGGTAGCATTGATGTTCATAAAGTAGTTGAAAGTAATCTATAAGAAATCAGTGTCAACCTCTCGCATGTTTTGGTCAAAAGAGGAATTTAGAACCGTCATTTGGCACACAAAAATCACATTCAAGATCACCCAGAAAGTTGTACTACTAGTACTAGTACTGCGTGTTAGATGAAAAACCACGATCGAGATCGAGAAAAATATCGTCAAGAAGAGATATTACCTGGACTTGCTTAATGAAGGATCCCGGAGAGGGGGGCTTGGACAGGGCAATGGCTTTGAGCTTGTCTGCGGTAGTCTCGGCGGGGTGCTTGCACTTCTTCCTATCATGAGCTTCGACGGTTTTGTCCAGAGCCGTAGACATCACTTCGGCCGACGCTCCAGCGTCCATCAAGAAACTGTCAAATAGAAAAAAAAGAAAAGAAACCATAATCACAAACCTAAAAGAAGAACAGAGAGGGAGTTATAGGGTCAGTCTTGGGGTTGCAAGACCGAGCCTTGGCCAGAATCAACACTATTGATGCGCTCACCTTTCCTTCTTTGGGAGAGAAGAACAATGGCAGAAGCAGGTCGGGGTTTTCTTGAAGAAATTAGGAACAAGATGAGGGAGAAGCGAATTGGGGTTTTCTTCAAGAGACGAAGCTGAGGGAGAAGAGTCAAATGATGGTTGCTTCGTCCGTCCAACTTACTGCTGGAAAGGAGGGGGTTTTGTGATTTGATGGCTCATTGGGCATTACTGCGGCGCTTCGATCGGAGTAGTCTACCATGCAGTTGGGCACTCTACTACGGAGTAATTTAGTGCATGGCTAGTGGACCCCGATGCTAGCTGTCCCACATGTCGGCGAAAGTGAGTAGCAAGGTTCCCAACGACCGCCGAGGAGGATCCGCACGGTAGAGCGTGTCCACTATTTTTTTGAAGAAGAAAAAATGATTACAACAAGCGTTTCCACTCTTACGACGGAGGAGTGTGAAACACGGCAGCCACTTGAACTTACACAGTGTTCCTACTACTAGGCATGTGCAGTGGTTCATATGTCACCACGACGTAATCTTGTTGCTAGTGTAGTAAGATATGATGATCACAAATGATGTTGTGCGCATTCAACTATATGAACGGTAATGTAACATAGTACCCCTTCTTTGACTGTCCGGTCAAGAATGAATGGTGAGATCAATGTTAACAGAACTAGGTCTACAGCGCACGGAGAGTACGGTGCTACAGTACTCCACGGAAGATGAACCATATGAAGCACGAACCAAGGCGTGTATGAAGGGTGCACGGGATGGGAGCAAAAGTTCCCTTCTCGGCCCACTTTGGGTGTTTGGCAGAGTGCATAAAGGGTGCATGAGTCCACACTAAGGTTAACACAAATACACTAGGAGCATGCATGAAGAGAGGTGCTGAGATGAGCATGCACGAAGAGGGAACAACTATATTGAGATGAGAATGCAACCAAACACACCCACACGCTTTGTGCTACAGTGACTGATTTGCACCGTCTGAGTTTGATCCAACGGTTATGTTGCACCGAGATGGACATGCCCATGCAGAGGACGCCTAAACACCACCGAAGTCCCTCTGCTTCTCGAGGCGCACGACGTTGGTGATGCAGGGTGCAACCGCCCGCAGATGCCGCTCCCGGTCGACGGGAGCCAGCTCATCAAAGACGGCGTCCAATGGCACGAATGGATTCCGGTGACGGAGCCCTGAGAGGATTCGCCTGGCAACGACAACGGCCGCCCGCAACCCCTCCTTGTCCAGCTCCGCCCCCACCATCGGGTGGAGACGGCTCAGCTCCTCGGAGATATAGGTGAAGAAGGAAACCAGGTTGGGAAGCTGCAGCTCGTTGAAGTCGACGGGGTGGTCGAACGGGTTTAGCCCGACGACCGGCATGGTCGCGCTGGCATGACGGTAGGCATCGCGCAGCCGCAACACGTGTGTGGCAACATGGTCCACCAAGTGGCTGAGGCGATCCTGGACCTCGTCACGATCGGCCCGCTCGCGCTCCAGGCGGCTCGCTTGACATCCTATCGTATCTCCCGCTTTCTGCAGCAACGCCACCGACGCCTCGAGCATCTTTGTGGTGGACGCTTGCCGCTTTTGAAGCTCCGTGAACTCCCGCACATAACGGAGGAGCATGGCACTCCTCTCCTCCTTCAGCTCACGGAGCTCCACGTCCTTGGCCCTGAGCTCTGCATTCTTGGCCTGGAGCTCCTATGTCAGGCGCCTCACCACATACTCCGTGATTTGCTGCGCCGCCATGGCACCAGGTAGAAGCAATGGGGAGAGGAATCAAAGGGGGCGAAACGGCTGAAAGGCAATGCAATCTACGGGAAGGCGGAGGGAGCCAACCGAGGAGCGGGGTGAATCTTTTGGTTTTCACCATGGGAAACCACCAGTCGATGACTTTTCACATCAGGGAGCAGTGGGTTTTATAGGCGGAGTCATCATGACTAATTGCTGCCGCGCCTACTCCCATCAGTCAAAAAATTAAAAATCCTGCCGCGCCTGCTCCCGTCAATCAAAAAATTAAAAATCCTGTCGCGCCTGCTCCCGTCAATCAAAAAATTAAAAATCCTGCCGTGCCTGCCGCACCCAAAGACCAGAGCAACGCCGCGGTGGATATTTAAATTTACCTGCCGACAAGGAGATAAAAAGGGGTGAAAAAACAAATGTGGCGGCGGCCTAGTGCTTCGTCTCCAACGTATCTATAATTTTTGATTGTTCCATGCTGTTATATTATAATTCTTGGATGTTTTATAATCATTTCATAGTCATTTTTATCAGTTTTTGGTACTAACCTATTGGCATAGTGCCAAGTGCTAGTTGCTCTTTTCTGCATGTCTTTTACATCGCAGGAAATCAATATCAGACGGAGTCCAAATGCAATGAAACTCTACGGAGATTTTTTATGGACTAGAAGGAACATAATGGGCCCTGGCTGCGCCTGGGGTGTGCCCCGAGGGGGGCACAACCCACCAGGGCGTGCCAGGAGGCCCAGGCACGCCCTGGTGGGTTGTGCCAACCTCGGGTGCCCCCCAGACCGCCTCTTTGCTCTATAAATACCCCAATGTTCCAGAAACCCTAGGGGAGTCGACGAAATATTCATGCAGCCGTAGCAGAGTCTAGAATCACCAGATCCAATCTAGACACCATCTCGGATGCAGTTCACCACCTCCATTGGTGCCTCTCTGATGATGCGTGAGTAGTTCTTTGTAGATCTTCAGATCCGTAGTTAGTAGCTAGATGGCTTCCTCTCTATCGCTGAATTATCAATACAATGGTCTCTTGGAGATCCATATGGTTTTAACTCTTTTGCGGTGTGTTTGTTGGGATCGATGAACTTTGAGTTTATGATCAGATCTATCTTTTTATATCCATAAAGTTATTTGAGTTTCTTTGATCTCTTACATGCATGATTGCTTATAGCCTCATATTTCTTCTCCAATATTTGGGTTTTGTTTGGCCAACTTGATCTATTTATCTTGCAATGGGAAGAGGTGCTTTGTAGTGGGTTCGATCTTACGGTGCTTGATCCCAGTGACAGAAAGGGAACCGACACGTATGTATCGTTGCTACTAAGGATAAAACGATGGGGTCTATCTCTACATAGATAGATCTTGTCAACATCATGTCACCGCTCTTATTGCATTACTCCATTTTTCCATGAACTTAATACACTAGACGCATGCTGGATAGCGGTCGATGTGTGGAGTAATAGTAGTAGATGCAGGCAGGAGTCGGTCTACTAATCTTGGATGTGATGCCTATATAATGATCATTGCCTGGATATCGTCATGAGTATTTGAAGTTCTGTCTATTGCCCAACAGTAATTTTTTTACCCACCGTTTGCTATTTTTCTCGAGAGAAGCCACTAGTGAAACCTGCGGTCCACGAGTCTTCTTTCTCATATATTTGCCTTTGTGATCTACTTTTCTCTTGCATTTATTTTGAGATCTATTAAACCATAAATACAAAATTAACTTGCTGCGTTTTATTTCTATTTATTTTATTTGGCATTCGATCTATCAATCTACTACAATTTATCTCACGTCTGTTTGCCTATCTTGAGGCGCCATACCCCGGAAGGGATTGACAACCCCTTTAACACGTCGGGTTGCGAGGATTTGTTATCTATGTGCAAGGGCTGTTTACGTTGTGTTGCTTGGTTATCCTACTGGTTCGATAACCTTGGTTTCATATCTGAGGGAAATACCTACCGCCGCTGTGCTGCATCATCCCTTCCTCTTTGGGGAAATAGCGACGTAGCTTCAAGCGACATCAAAAGGAATTTCTGGCGCCGTTGCCGAGGAGGATCTTCAACATATACCAGGTTCCTAATCAAAAATCTCATCTCCTCGCAATTTACATTATTTTCCATTTGCCTCTCGTTTTCCTCTCCCCCACTTCACAAAAATTTGCCATTTTACTCACCTTCTTTTTCGTTCGTCATTTTCTCGTCAGATCTCATGTTTGCTTGTGTTGCCATGTGCCTTCTATATGCTTGCATCTTCGCTTGCTAAAAGTCTATTGATATGGATCCCCATCCACTTGCTAATCTTTTTAAAAGATCCAATCATGATGAACCAATTGCTAGTGAGTTAACTACACTAGATTATCTTTATGAAGTTTTGCTTGAGATTCGTGAATCTGAAAATTGTGATGAAGAAATTTATGAAGTGATTCATGATAGCTCCTTGAATGAAAAGCATGATTGCAATAATTTTACTATAAATACTATTAATGTCAATTGTGCTAATAATATGCAAAACCCCAAGCTTGGGGATGCTTGTTTTGTCATGTCCGCTACTTATTGCAATGATCATGATTGGGGTCATAATGTTTCTTATGATCTTGAAAATTTATTTAAGCCTCATGATGAATATGTTTGCGATAATATTGAAAGTGGGTTTTGAAGAGTTTCAACTTTAGCTAAAAATAATCCCACATATTTGGAGAGTGTTCAATCTTATGAAATATTTGTTGAAAGTGGGTTTGGAGAGGTCATGACTTTATTTGATGATAATCCCACTATTTTCGAAGAGTGTCAACTTTGCATGCAAGTGCATCATAAAGAGAAAAATTTATATGATAGTTATATTATTGATTTTATTATGATCCTACATATAATTATTATGAGAGAGGAAAATATGGTTGTAGAAATTTTCATGTTATTAAATTTCCTCTCGTTGTATTGAGATTGTCAATGTTTTATTCCTCTCCTTTGCATATGCTAGATATTTCTTGTCTTGATAATTTGTTTTCCTATAAAATTCCTATGCATAGGAAGTATGCTAGACTTAAATTTGTTTGTCACATGTTTGATGGAGCTCTGTTCGTGTTTCAACTACTATCTTTCTTGTGAGCATCAGTGAAATATTATGCCTAGCTAGGGGCGTGAAACAATAGCGCTTGTTGGGAGGCAACCCAATGAATAAAATTTATTTTTACGTTTTGCTTTCCGTTCTTGAGTGTTAGCACAATTATGCTACTGTTATGATTGTGTTTTTTGTGTTTTAGTTAGTGTTTGTGCCAAGTAGAACCAATAGGATCTTCTTGGATGATAGTTGTTTGATCTTGCTGAAAAACAGAAACTTTTGCGCTCACGAAAATAATTCTTATTTTTTACCAGAGCGCGATAAAATGCCAATTCGTTTTGCAGAAGATCAATATACAAATTATCCAGGACTTCCTAGTGTTTCAGAATTTTTGGAGTTCCATAAGTATTCGAACAAATCAGATTGCTACAGACTGTTCTGTTTTGACAGATTCTGTTTTCTTTGTGTTGTGTGCTTATTTTGATGGCTCTATGGTTTTCTTTGATGAGTTTTTGCCATAGAAAAGTTGGAATACAGTAGTTATAATACAAAAACAAAATATGAATTGGTTTGGTATAGTACTTATAATAGTGATTTATTTTTCTTATACTAACGGATCTCACGAAGGTTTTGTTGAGTTTTGTGTGATTGAAGTTTTCAAGTTTTGGGTTATCTTACGATGGGTGAAGGAAGGATAGAAGAGCCTAAGCTTGGGGATGCCCCGGCATCCGAAGCTATTATCCAAAAATGAGCAACCAACTAAGCTTGGGGATGCCCCCGAGTGGCATCCCCTCTTTCTTCTAACGACCATCGGTATTTTACTCGAAACTATATTTTTATTCGTCACATGATATGTGTTCTACTTGGAGCGTCTTGTATGATATGAGTCTTTGCTTGTTTTATTTGTGTTTTAAGTCATCAATACTTGCTGGACACACTATTATAGAGCCCCAAAATTATGTCATGACTTGTTAGAATTTCTCTCTATGCTTCACTTAAATTTTTTGTGAGCAATGGACTTGCTCTAGTGCTTCACTTATATCTTTTTGAGCATGGTGTGCTTAGTATTTTTTAAGAAATTCTCTCTTGCTTCACTTAGATTTATTTGAGAGTTAGTAAAATTTTCAAGGAATTCGCTCTTGCTTCATTTAAATTATTTTGAGAGAAAGAAAAATTATGCTCATGATCTTCACTTATATTTGTTTGAGCTTATGAAAAGCAACACATGAAAATTAGTCCCAAAGTGCTAGATATCCAAGAAGGATATAATAAAAACTTTTATGAAGATCATTGGACAAAATAAACTTGATTCTTAGTAATAGTTTTGAGATATGATGATGTGATATGTGAGTTATGTTGATGAGTAATTATGCTTTAGTAAGAATATTGGTGTTAAGGTTTGTGGTTCCCTATGCAAGTACGAACGTCAATAGTCATGCCATGAAATTATATCCTACTTGTGGTGCATTATTCGGTGTTAATTATGCTTAATGCTTGCTTATGAGATTATTCGTTTATTGGTTGGTCGCTTCTCAATCTTTTTGCTAGCCTTCATTTTGCACCAAGTATGATCTCTACTTGTGCATCCAAAATCCTTTAAACCAGTTTTGCCACATGAGTCCACTATATCTACCTATATGCGGCATTTTTTGCCGTTCTAAGCAAATTTGCATGTGCCATCTCTAATTTTCAAAATAAACTTCTCTTTTGTGTGTTTGTTTCGCACGCGGAGCGGTGAGGGGTGGCTAATATTTTCCAAGCTAGATGTGGTATTCTCACGATGAGTGTTTATTCACTTGTCATTGCACGAGAGTAAGGCAAAGGTTTTAGGGATGCCCAGTCCCGAAATGCAAAAAGGAATTTACTTTATGTTGTCAAATAATAAATTTCTTGGAAAGTGTTGGTATGGAGGGCAACCGTGGATACGGCTAGCCATGGAAAGTGAAATTATGGTGGAAAAAGGAATAAACTTTATTTTCTGTTTGGGAACCGCCTATGATATATCTAGCATGGAAAGTGTTGGGAACTCTAACTCGTTTTCGTTGGTGGGATGGATACACCTCCCAAAATGTTTTTATCTCTAATTTTTCGCTTTGAGCCCTGGCACCTCTACAAATCCCTACTTCCCTCTGCGAAGGGCCTTTCTTTTGGAAAATCCATATCTGCACCCGCGCTGACGAAAAAAATCAAAACAAATACTAGAAAAATTCAAAAAATTCCAATTTTTTTGTGAGGTAGACAATTTGATACGTGAGGTTCGCCGCAATTTTCAAATCATTTGGACATTTGACAAGCTCTCAGCAAAAAAGACAAATTGAGGGTCTGAAAAAATGTATACTGTTCATGTACTGTTTTGGTCCGATTTGTCTTTTTCGCTGAGAGCTGCTCATATGTCCAAATGGCTTGAAATTTGGAGTAGGCCTCAAGAATCAAATTGTCTACTGAGGGAGTCCTGGACTAAGGGGTCCTCGGGCGTCCGGCCTGTTATCCGTTGGGCCGGACTGATGGGCTATGAAGACATGAAGACCCAAGACTATACCCGTGTCCGGATTGGACTCTACATGGCGTGGAAGGCAAGCTAGGCGACCGATTATGAAGATTCCCTCCTATGTAACCGACCCCATGTAACCCTAGATCTCTCCGGTGTCTATATAAACCGGAGAGCATAGTCCGGATAGGACAGGTTCATTACCATATACTCATAGGCTATACTTCTAGGGTTTAGCCATTACGATCTCGTGGTAGATCAACTCTTGTAACACCCATATTCATCAAGATCAATCAAGCAGGAAGTAGGGTACTACCTCCATAGAGAGGGCCCGAACCTGGGTAAACATCATGTCCCCCGTCTCCTGTTACCATCGATCCTAGACGCACAGTTCGGGACCACCTACCCGAGATCCGCCGGTTTTGACACCGACATCTCACAAAACACGGAGGGTAGAACAAGACACACAAAATCGACACATAGACTGCGGAGACATGCCCCGGCCAGCAATAACGGTTATGTATTCGGACACACCAGACCCGAGCACGCTCGGTCCAAAAACCGTAAGTGGAGTCCGCCGGAGGTGCTTCATAGTGTGGCCCAACATAGAGGAGTCGCACACCCTCTTTGCTTCACCAACGAGGTAATGGAGCATGAGTTTCCAGACGGGTTTAAACCCATCAACATCGAATCATACGATGGTACAACAGATCCCGCAGTATGGATTGAGGACTTCCTCCTCCATATCCACTTGGCTCGTGGAGACGACTTTCATGCCATTAAATACCTGCCTCTCAAGCTTAAGGGGCCAGCACGGTACTGGCTAACCAGCTTGCCAGAAAATTCTATTGGCAGCTGGGAAGATCTGGAAGACGCCTTTCGTGACAACTTCCAAGGAACATATGTCCGGCCACCACATGCCGATGACTTAAGTCATATTGTCCAACAGCCCGGCGAGTCAGTCAGGGAGCTCTGGACTAGGTTCTTAGTAAAAAAGAATCAAATCGTCGACTGTCCGGACGCGGAAGCCCTCATGGCCTTCAAACATAGCGTTCGGGATGAATGGCTAGCACGTCACCTCGGCCAGGAAGGACCTAAATGCATGACAGCCCATACCGCTCTAATGACTCGCTTTTGTGTGGGAGAAGACAACTGGCTCGCTCGCAAAAGCAACAATGCCAACGATCCGGGCACTTCCGAAATCCGAGACGGCAACGGCAAGCCACGACTGAACGAGCATAAGAGTCGCAGCAATAACGAAAGATTGCATGACATAGCGGTCAACACCGGATTTCACAATCCGAAACCCGGTCAACGGAAGAAGCCATTTAAGGCTAAACAGGACGGACCATCCGCCCTTGACAGGATATTGGACCGACCCTATCAGATCCGCGGCCACCCTGATAAGCCAGATAATCATACCAAGAGAAACTGTTGGGTCTTCAAGCAGGCAGGCAAGCTTAATGCCGAATACAAAGGGAGAAGGCCACCAAGCGATAAAGATGACGGCAAGGCGCGCCAGCCGAACGCCGGGGGCCAGAAGCAGTTTCCCTCCGACGTTCGACCACTACCGAAGCGGAAATAGCAGTTCGGCTTCCGCCACCCACCCACTATGATGGCAGGATTTACACCACGCGTACATCACTATGCGCTCAAGATACCATGGGCATCGGCGGAAGCACAATACGGACAACCCTGCAAGCATTCCCATAACGTTTTTATCCACTTTATTTATTTTTCTTTATTATAAACAGGTGACCGATAGGACTGCATATACAACGGACTCTGTCGGAGTTCGGATCCGCACACTCACCTAAGGGGTTACTTTAGTTAAGGACTCCCCTCCCAGAGGACGGGAGGCGCAGACGTGCGACACGAGGTCCAAAATAGCTTTTTGTAGACCACACTCTTTATTCTGAGCCTGTACTATGCCTTTTTCCTCCGTTCCCGACCCCGAGCATGTCAATAGTCGGGTTGTGGTTTTTCTCTTCTTTATATATATATATATATGAATTTATCATTGGCTTATTGCTCCACTCCTAGTAAAACTCATCCGAACTAATCTTCTATACTCTTTTTACAATGAGTACGGCCGTAGCGGCGGTGTTACAAGACGCACCTCGGCATAACCTGCCTGGGGCTCGGTATGGGAACAAATGAGTCACCTATAAAAGTCCGAACAACTCTATAGCATACTTCGGCGTCGCAAGTTTGGCCTTATATGCATCAGCTCCGAATCATTGTCTTTGGTCAGTAGTTGGGTTGCCCGGCTCCTGTGCTTGCTACCCTATGTTCCGTTCTATCGGCTAGGGTAGTAAAGGGAGAACTATTGCGATTGTGCCCTGGCTTTGACCGGATGAGCACCTCAGTAGAGAAAGCCGAAAACTGACTGTCATGATGCTGCGAGAGCTGGTCAACCACTTGACGACTTATTCGAATCTTTAGCGATTCTCCGTGTCACACGAAGGATCTTTTTTAGATCAAAACATGCAAGGCACAATATTACGATACGCCGCATACATACCAGGGGCTATGTCGTAGCCCCACCATAAAACTCCTATGGCTAAGTGAAAGTGTTAACACCCTATAGTCCGATTGCCTGGTTCGCCGCATTATCACCTACTTTATGAACCAAGACGTTGGATAAAGAGTGATTCAATGCTTTTCCGAACACCCCCGTATTTCCTACGAGGGGCTGAAGCCGACGACTGGAAAACTTACAAATTATATTAAAACAGCTGCACAGGAGGAATACAAGCTTTCGAGCAAAAAAATAGATTAACTATAAAGTTGTCTGTTATAACCCTTGTACACATCACTCGAATATTATGTCTTTCGACCACTGACCCTCTATCAAGCGGGCGGCCTCTAGGACGTCTCCAAAATAATACTCCAGTTCCGGACGGTCCTTGCCTTCGGGTGGACTCTTCGTCGCAATATTGATGGCCTTTATCTTCCCCCAAAATGTCTTGACTCGGGCGAAGGCCATCCGTGCACCTTCAATGCACGCCGATCGCTTCACAGCGTCGATACGCGGCACCGCGTCAGCAAGCCGCTTCACCAGGCCGAAGTAACTACTCGGAACAGGTTCAGTCGGCCACAAATGGACTACGACGTTCTTCATGGCAGCGCTGGATATCCTATGCAGCTCGGCCCACTGGGACATCTGTTCATTCAGCAATAGAGGGCGCTTCGACGCGCCGAATTGCGACCAGAAAAGCTTCTCCGTTGCACACCCCTCTTGCGCCTGATAAAACTGCGCCGCATCGAAAGAACTCTTCGGCAAGTCTAAAAAATTGTTCAGAGAACTCGATACTTGGTTAAGCTGAGCATAGTTTGGATTGCCGAACTTAGCCTATAGCAAAAAGGGTTTGCCAGCCACAATCTCCCCAGCTTGCCGAATCTCCTCACGGGCTGCTCTGGATTCAGACCGCGCCTCTTTCGCCTCTCGTAAGGCCTTGTCAAGATCAGCCGTTTTGGCTTCATTCTCCTTCTCAAGAAGTGTACAGCGGCTAGCCGCATTCTCTAACTCGCACGCCATGGTGGACATCTTCTCCTTGTCTTGGCGCCGCACAGCTTGTTCGGCCTTCAACTCAGCCGATGCCTTTTCGGCCGCCGCATCACTAAACCGGGCCTGCTCCTTGACCCGGGCCAGCTCCGCCCGAAGAGCTTCCACGGCGGCGGCACCATCTACGTTCATGCACATTTCATATAAAACTCTCTCTTAGAGTCAGGCTTAAATTACAAGCACATGGGTGTAAGGAATACTCGAAATATAAACCTTGCAAGTCGTCAAGACGCCTGTTGATCAAAGCAATGTCATCCTCCGCAATATCTGGCTTTCGCTGTAGCTCGGTTACCTCCGAATTCTGGGCAGTGGCAGGAGGGGAGATAGCCTGCATTCCAAGTTAAACCAAGGTTAGCACCTGAAGATCTCTTTTCGATCCTCAGATCACTTCCTTTGAAGGCGATCCGAGTCTCAGGGGCTACTGCATACACAACAGGTGCATTATGTCAACATTATTCCATTGACAAAATTACATCACAAACCTCAAAACCCCTTAGAAGACTCATGAAGGCCTCATTCAACCCGCTCTTCGCAGAGAGAACCTTTTCGACCACTATAGCCATTAAGGCACGGTGCTCCTCTGAAACGGACGCATGTCCGTCAGTGTCTTCGACACTCCTGGGTCTTCAGACACCATTGCCGGAGCACGACATTCCTTTAAAGGAATCCGCCTACCTGCCTCCAGAATCATCTATGGTTGTAAGCCGGACAGTTCGGGGCCGCCATTCTTGACCCCCGAACCCAAAGTGACAGAGGCACCACCTTCGGGTAACTCCTTCCTCGTTTCCTGTGCTACTTGCCGGTCGGGAGGGGCCCTCCGGGACGACACCTCAAGATCATCCGCCCTATTGGGAGAGGAGGCTGGAGAAGACGTGCCACTCTCCATCATCTCTGGAAGAAGGTCCCCTGAGGAGGAGGACGATTGAGAAACACCAGGCGTTAACCTGCAAGGACGTGCACATGTCGGAGAACTACTTCAGTAATAAGAAAAGAATGAGGTATGGTCAAAGTACCCCGCTTCACTTACGGTCCGGCCGGAGGTTCGTCCTCAGCATCAAGCTCTATATCGACATCGCTTGCCCGGCTCAAGCCGACCGACGATGGCATTTTTCCTTTCTTGGAAAGTTTCCCCTCCTGGCCTCTAGAAGCAGCACGCTTCTTGCCATGGCATGCATCTCCTTTGGGCTCCCCGCTCTCACCCCCCTCTGCAGCCCGGTACGATGTCGGAATTAACATCCGTGTCAGCAGGGTGGACGCGGGATCTTCGGGAAGGGCCGCCGGACTCCAGATTAATACCGCTTTCTTTATCCAGTCCTGTAGGGCGGATTGCTCAGTATCTTGTCAAAAGATGTTGGAATAAAAGGTGTTGAATACTTACCGAAGTGTCCGGATGATTGCAGTCGAGGCCAACATCTTCGGTGGTGTCCGGCCATTGCTCTCGCTCCCCGAAATATATTTTCCACATTCCTTTGTGCGTAGTGCTGAAGAAGTGCTGAAGAGTCCGGCGCCCTTCTGGATTAAACTCCCACATACGGATAGGCCACCGCTGACATGGCAGGATCCGGCGGACTAGCATTACTTGAACAACGTTCACAAGCTAGATGCCTCTCTCAGCAAGGCTTCGGATGTGACTTTGCAGAGTCTGCACCTCATCAATGGACCCCCAGTCCAATCCCTTGTTGATCCATGAAGCGAGTTGAATTGGAGGGCCAGGTCAGAAAGCAGGACGAGCCATCCACCTAGAGCCCCGCGGCTCGTTGACATAAAACCACCCCTACTGCCATAGTTCGGAAGACTCGGCGAAGGATCCTTCAAACCAAACCGCGCTGGCAAGCTTGCTTATTGCAACGCTTCCGCACTCTGCCTGCTCCTCCTCTGTCACCCGCGGTATCACATGAAAAGTCTTGAGCCACAAACCAAAGTGCGGAGGAGTCCGGAGGAAGGCCTCACACATGACGATAAATGCCGAGATGAGAAGAATGGTGTCCGGGGCCAGATCGTGAAAATCTAGCCCATAGTAGAACATGAGCCCCCGGACAAAGGGGCTAAGCGTGGACCCTAGCCCATGAAGGAAGTGGGACACAAATACTACCCTCTCGCCGGATTTGGGGGTGGGAATAATCTGCCCCTTGGCAGGAAGCCGATGAAGAATTTCTGGGGTCAGGTACCTCGCTACGCGGAGCTTCACATATCCTCGTCCGTGACGGAAGAGGCCACCCACCGGCCTGAATGGCCGGGCCTGGACATGATTGGGGTTGGTGGTGATTGGAACTCGAGGGATAGAAGTCGAGGTGGCTGGCATTGAGGAAGAAGCAAGTACAGAGGGGAAAGACAAGTCTGGGTCCCTATATAAAGGCCCAGAATATCGAGCGTCCCCTCCTGGGTCTTGAAACTTACCTATCCTCAAAGAGTTGTACCCAGAGGACGGTTGGGTTACCCATGCCAACATTATTGAAAATCCCATGAATAAGGGGACACGATCTCTGCTTTGACAAGACGTGCCAATAAAACCGCTTCCCGAGACGTGGGGCGACAGGCTAGCCAACGGTTGGAAATAATAACCGGGCAGGCATGATGCAGTGTCATAAACAGTTGTCGGCAGATTGGACTCGTGGAGTATTGTATTTTCTGCAATTATATACGCAGGTCCGGATACAATCATCGCATCCGAGGACTACTGTAGCGACCCGACCTCAAACGGTCAAGTCTCTGTGCTTCAGTGTCATCCCTGGATCGGTAATGCTGACACACACAGTACTCGAAGGATTTATAACAGAGTAGCAATCACACACTTATTACCTCGAATGTCTCAAAAGAGAACTTATTACAATAAATATGGCTTAAGGCCATCTAATACGATAACAGCGGAAGGCTTAGAAGATAAAGTGAGTCCATCAACTCCAACGGCATAGCTGAGCTGCACGGCGACGACCTAACGAACCTTACTCCTCGTCTGAAAAGTCTGCAACATAATACGTTCCAGCCCGAAAATGGGTCAGCACATAGAATATGCTGGCAATATAACACAGTAGAGCAAGAACAGAATAATGCTATCACTACATGCATATTTGGCTGGTGGAAAGATCTATGGTTATAGTTTTTGCGAAAAGCCAATTTTTTCCTACAACAATGGAATAGATTTTATTTAACTATCATGGTAGTTGAAACATCATTGAGAAGGTTCCTCCAACTCAATCCCAATTACGGTAATTATCAAACCAACAATATTAATTTAGAGTGATGAGATACTTAGGATAATCCAAGTACTAGATACTCAAGATTGTCCATAACCGGGGACATAGCTAACCATGATTAGATTGTACACTCTGCAGAGGTTTGCGCACTTTTCCCCACGAGACTCGATCTCCTTCGTTGGATTTCTCGCACTACAAGGTGTTTGAGAAACGGATGACTGAGACACAGCCTTTCAGAAACATTAACTCTTTACTCCGGGTAGACCATACCAACCTACATCCCTCTACCTGCTGATCCACCTCTTCAAGAGCTCATGGAACTTACTCAACTATGCTAGAGCCCATAATAGCGTGTGGCTGCACACGTAAGTTTCTAGCATGAAAATATCTTAGTTCCCTTTGAGCCTGGGTGGCGGACCTTAGGATGATCACACGGGTACTCCAAGATATCCTAGGACAACACTGGATTCTCCAGGTGCCCGACAAGCAATCCACCCAGATGTGTATTAAAGTTGTCACCTTAAGTTGAACCATTAATTAACAATCTCACATCTGTCATGGATACACTCAAACCCAATCCACGTCTACGAGCATAGCATAGCAATATAAGCAATACGTAGAAGTAACTCCCAAGGTTTGAATATATCAGGGAAATAGGTTCTACCTCATCAACTACTTCCCAACCCACATGTTAATCTCATCCTAATCATACAATGTTTTGAGGATTGGAACTAATGCATAAAAACTGGGTATGAAAGAAATATGATAAATGTGTTACTTGCCTTGCTGACGATCCGCAAAACCTAGGGACTCGTAGTAGCACACTTCGCACTCTGGGAATTCTATCGCAAACAAACAATAGCATACATAAGCAATCAAGCAAAAGACGCACGGGAAAAACTCAAATAAGAAGAATTGACCAGAAAGTTCAACTTAAGAACTCCGGTTTGCAAAAAGAATCAAATCAAACGGAGCAACGAAACTCAAACTGCAAAAGAAACAAGATCCGTTTACTAATCTGAACTAAAGTCAAATTTTCCAGTACCAAAATCTTGTTCAAGTTGCTTAAACAGAAAGAGGGTTTCGGGACGAAGATCGGATAAACTAAAACGAAAATCGGATCAGAAATCGCGATCGAAAATAATCGCGGAAAATCCGAGAAAAAGAAAAACTGACGAACAGGCTAACGAACGAACGTTCGCTATTTGCGGTTAAACAGTGAAAACCGTTCGTTAAAACAAACCTAAAACGGGCGTTCGCTAAATAACTAAACCGAAAATAAACCGAACCGGATCTATATAAAAAATGGACCTAGGGTTTCGAAAAAAAACCAAAATGGTTTTCTCACAAAAACCGACGCGGCTACCTCGGGTCCGGCGAGGTGCGGCGTCTCCGGCGCGGCGGGCGGCGGCGGCGGCGGCTGTGGCTGCGGCGCGGGGCGGCGGCGGCTGCGCGGGCGGCGTCGGCGGGATTAGGGTTAGGGCGCGGGTGGCGGCTGGGCTGGCTCGGGGCTCGGGGTCTCAGGCTTTAAAGGCCGGCCCGAGGAGTCCTGGCCAGTTACGGCCCGGAGTCGGTTCACTTTTTTTAAAATAATTCTGACGTGCAGAAAAAGAAAGAAAAGAAATACTAAACGGACTCCAAAAATCCCGAAATAAATTTTTCCCGTCCTCTAAAAATAGGTCGGACAAGGTGAACATTTATTTGGGCCTAAAATGCAATTTTAGAAAACGCATATTTTTCCTAATTCAAATAAAATAGCGAAAAACTCCGAATAAAATCCAATATTTGATTTTAATATTTTTCCTCCAATATTTCATTTATTTTGGAGAAGTCATATTATCTCCTCTCATATATTTGAATACGAAATATTTTTTGGAGAGAAAAATAATTAAAACAAATAATCCTCGTTTCAATATTTGATAAAATTCAAATATGAAAACAGGGAAATCCCCAACTCTCTCCGATGGTCCTTGAGTTGCTTAGGATTTCGAGGATCGCGAAATGAAATGCAGCAAAAATATGATATGCATGAATGATCTATGTATAACATTCCAAATTGGAAATTTGGGATGTTACAACTACATTGGAGTTCGAAAGGGAACCCGCCTTGCAAAGCCGAAGACAATTTGCACGCCGGACTCCTCGTCATTGAAGCCAGGTTCAGGGGCTACTGAGGGAGTCCTGGACTAAGGGGTCCTCGGGCGTCCGGTCTGTTATCCGTTGGGCCGGACTGATGGGCTATGAAGACATGAAGACCGAAGACTATACCCGTGTCCGGATTGGACTCTACTTAGCGTGGAAGGCAAGCTAGGCGACCGATTATGAAGATTCCCTGCTATGTAACCGACCCCATGTAACCCTAGATCTCTCCGATGTCTATATAAACCGGAGAGCATAGTCCGGATAGGACAGATTCATTACCATATACTCATAGGCTAGACTTCTAGGGTTTAGCCATTACGATGTCGTGGTAGATCAACTCTTGTAACACCCATATTCATCAAGATCAATCAAGCAGGAAGTAGGGTACTACCTCCATAGAGAGGGCCCGACCTGGGTAAACATCGTGTCCCCCGTCTCCTGTTACCATCGATCCTAGACACATAGTTCGGGACCCCCTACCCTATATCCGCCGGTTTTGACACTGACATCTACCGCACAAATTTTTGTTTTTCAAATTTTCTATTTTTTTGAATTTTTACGAATTTGTTTCTAACAGGGTGAAGATGAGCATGGGCACCAAAACACCCTATTCCTTTCTTTTACTTTATGCAATTTTTATTTTTGAATCCGAGTCTCCATCTTCTCTTATAAAAGCACCAACTAGGAGGCAATATGATCATACTTAAGTATTGGGTGTAGCTAATATTCGAGTGTGTTTCATGAATGGATCAATGGTTGAGCAAGATGGGATAGGGATAACTTATTTTAGCGTTGATATTTTGAAAGACATGGTTGCTTGTTGATATGCTTGAGTATCTAAATTATTATGTCAAAACTAGACTATTGCTTTGAATCACATAAAAGTCCAATTGTCCATGCTATAAAGAAAATAATATGATATGACTTGTTAGGAAGCATTCCACATCAAAAATTCTGTTTTTATCAGTTACCTACTCGAGGACGAGTAGGAGTTATGCTTGGGGATGCTGATACGTCTCCAATGTATCTATAATTTTTGATTGTTCCATGCTGTTATATTATCAATCTTGGATGTTTTATAATCATTTTATATCATTTTTTGGTACTAACCTATTGACATAGGCCAAGTGCCAGTTGTTATTTTTTGCATGTTTTTTACATCGCAATAAATCAATATAAGACGGAGTCCAAATGCAACAAAACTCCACGAAGATTTTTTATGGACCAGAAGGAACGTAATGGGCCCTGGCTGCGCCTGGGGGGTGCCTCGAGGGGGGCACAACCCACCAGGGCACGCCAGGAGGCCCAGGCGCGTCCTGGTGGGTTTTGCCCACCTCGGGTGTCCCCCGGACAGCCTCTTTGCTCTATAAATACCCCAATATTCTAGAAACCCTAGGGGAGTCGACGAAATATTCATCCAGCCGCTGCAAAGTCCAGAACCACCATATCCAATCTAGAAACCATCTCGGATGGGGTTCACCACCTCCATTGGTGCCTCTCCGATGATGCATGAGTAGTTCTTTGTAGACCTTCGGGTCCGTAGTTAGTAGCTAGATGGCTTCCTCTCTCCCGCTGTATTCACAATACAATGGTCTCTTGGAGATCCATATGATGTAACTCTTTTGCGGTGTATTTGTTGGGATCAATGAACTTTGAGTTTATGATCAAATCTACCTTTTTATATCCATGAAAGTTATTTGTGTTTTGATCTCTTATATGCATGATTGCTTATAGCAACGTATTTCTTCTCCGATATTTGGGTTTTGTTTGGCCAACTTGATCTATTTATCTTTCAATGGGAAAAGGTGCTTTGTAGTGGGTTCGATCTTACGGTGCTTGATCCCAGTGACAGAAAGGGAACCGACACGTATGTATCGTTGCTACTAAGGATAAAACGATGGGGTCTATCTCTACATAGATAGATCTTGTCTACATCATGTCATCGTTCTTATTGCATTACTCCATTTTTCCATGAACTTAATACACTAGATGCATGCTGGATAGCAGTCGATGTGTGGAGTAATAGTAGTAGCTAGATGCAGGCAGGAGTCGGTCTACTAATCTTGGACGTGATGCCTATATAATGATCATTGCCTGGATATCGTCATGAGTATTTGAAGTTCTGTCAATTGCCCAACAGTAATTTGTTTACCCACCGTTTGCTATTTTTCTCGAGAGAAGCCACTAGTGAAACCTACGGCCCCCGGGTCTTCTTTCTCGTATATTTGCCTTTGCGATATACTTTCTCGTGCATTTATTTTCAGATATATTAAACCATAAATACATAAATACCTTGCTGCGTTTTATATCTATTTATTTTATTTGGCGTTCGATCTATCAATCTACTACAATTTATTTCACATTCGTGTGCCTATCTTGAGGCGCCGTACCCCGGAAGGGATTGACAACCCCTTTAACACGTCAGGTTGCGAGGATTTGTTATTTTTGTGCAGGGGCTGTTTACGTTGTGTTACTTGGTTCTCCTACTAGTTCGATAACCTTGGTTTCATATCTGAGGGAAATACCTATCGCCGCTATGCTGCATCATCCCTTCCTCTTTGGGGAAATACCGACGTAGCTTCAAGCGACATCACCTAGCTAATCGGTCGCACTAGCCCAACTACCTCGCCACCGTGCTTCACAGATGTACTCGGCGGGAAAGGTGGTCTTTCGTGATTTGATGACTCATTTACTTGCTTCGGCGCTATGACCGAGGAGGACCCAGAAAACGCGCGGTAGAGCGTCCCACGTTTCGACACGGAAGAATATATGCATGCACCACCCGGGAGGACCCCATAACCGCGCAGTAGGGTGTGCCACGTCTCGGCACGGAGGAAAAATGTGCGTGTAAAAATATACTATATGTTGAGGATATAGACCTTGGAGTCACCTGCCAGGAGGGCCGGGTTACTCTAAGGGTCATTGCCAGAAGCCCGGAGCTAAGTGTCAAGATAATGGGCCAGAGATGGGCTGAGACCCGGATATGGCTTAAAGCCCGTAGTTACAATCATTATTATAGTAGGCTTGTAGTGTAAGGCAAGTCTTGTTCAGAGTCCGAGCCGGACGCTATTATGAGCCGGCCGGGACTCTAAGGGCTGCTGGGCGTCAGCCTCCTTATATAAAGGGACGACCCGCAGCGGTTTAAGGGCGACAACAATCTGATCGAAAGCCGGGCATAGCTGTTTAGCTCCCTGGCGATCGTAACCCTAATCAATAACACCTCAAACTGGACGTAGGCTTTTACCTTCACCGTAAGGGGCCGAACCAGTATAAGTCCTCGTGTTCCTTGTCCCACATAACCCCTTCAAGCTTCCTAGTTGCGATGGCTCCACGACTAAGTCCTAGCTCGAGGACATCTACCGTGACAAGTCCACGACAGTTGGCGCCCACCGTGGGACCGGCGCACGGTGTATTTGAGTTCTTGAAGGGCAGCTTCGAAGGGCTCAAGGGATACGCTGTGGGCCGGATGACCAAGAGTCGTCGCGGCAAGCTCTACTTTGACGATGCGGACTGGGGCCCCGACGCCAGCTCAATTGAGTACGGGTACCGGGTCCCCTTCGGTGGAATTCATGTTTTCATCGGTAAGATTGGTGAGCCAGGCCCCGAGCCGGATCTCCGCGCCGATCTCGTTGAAACGGCTCAGCGTGCACGACCCGCCCGGGCCCGGCCTGCCGTAAGGCACGCTTTTGTGGGATGCATCCATGGAGGGCCCTCTGATCCATCCGGGTTCGGTGATGAGGAGGCCGCCGGCTCTGACGGCGAGTCGGCCACTGATGAGTCAAACTCGTTGTACCAACTCCAAGACGGCGTGCTCATGGGTCGTTCCGATGGTGACAGTATTCCGGACCTTTTTGAGCCACCAAGTCAGGT
The DNA here is from genome assembly GCF_018294505.1 of Triticum aestivum. Lineage (NCBI taxonomy): Eukaryota > Viridiplantae > Streptophyta > Magnoliopsida > Poales > Poaceae > Triticum > Triticum aestivum. Next base: position 290,398,529 of record NC_057796.1, read on the forward strand.
TGGAGTTTTTATGGCTGGTGCGCAGCCTGTTCAGAACCCTGCTGCTGGGGCGGGAAGCCCGGTGCCTTCTCCGGCTCAGGTGCTAATGGATCTCACGGACAAGATGACGGCCCTGTTAACCGCCGCGGTCGACCCGGCGGATCAAGCTCAGCACGATGCGGCGGTGGCACAGCTAAAATTGGATCTAATAAAAGCTAAAGAGGATCTTGCAGCGGAAGGAATCAGGCTGGCTGCGGAGCGGGCGGCTCTCGACGCCCGGACTCAGTTGATTCAGGCACAGTCCTTACAACTCACGAGGGATCAGAATGCGGCCAACGAGGTCATGAGAAGGAGGCATCAGAAGGCCCAGTCTCGACTCCCGCCGGTTTACGATCCACGCAATCTCTTCAACACGCCGGGTGCAGGGTCTAGTAACCCGCCAGGGGTCATTGCGCCCGGGTCTGGACCCCTAATTCAGCCGCGAGTGATGGGGCCTCCCTAGGTGCCCCCTGCCCCGCCTCAGTATGTGCCAATACCCCCGGGTCATTATCATAACCCACTAGAGAACATGGTAGCTGCGGCAGCACAGCTGGCGGCTCTCCCCATTGACGGCGATTCTCCGGCGGCCATCGAAACCCGCCGTGTCAGGGAACTCCTGCAGACGGCACTAGCCCAGCAAGAGGCGTACTCCTATAGCCGTGACAGGATCCACTCGACCCCTCGTCTAGGCCAGAGCCCGAGTTACAGCCGGCACATGGCCTCAGCAACCGGTTCAAGTAATGTGCGACGCCATGACCCGCCCCCTGGCCATGGCCCGGCTCATAATGGAGCCTTCTACGCAACAGACCAAGCGCGGCAAGAGGCGGAGCAGGCGCCTCAATTGACGGCTTATCAGACCCCCCCGGCTTATCCGACGACGTCCGTTGATGTGGGAATTTCTACCAGGACCGGGGGAGTCCCTTGTTTGGTACCAGCCATCCGTAATGAACGTCTACCTAAGGATTTCAAGGGCCCTAGGAAGGTGCCTAACTATACAGCGGACTTACAGCCTGCAGCCTGGATTGAGAGTTATGAGATGGCCATGGAATTGCTGGAGGTCAGTGAGGCGGCCATGGCCAAATATTTCACCATGATGTTAGATGGAACTGCCCGCACGTGGTTGAAAGGGTTACCACCGAACTCCATTGGGTCTTGGGCTGAGCTGAAAGCCCGGTTCATTCAAAACTTCAAAGATACCTGCAGGCAGTCTATGTCAATTGTGGATTTGACTAACTGTAAGCAGCAGGAGGGTGAGTCCACGACCCATTGGGTTCGCCGGGTCAAGGAGATCATACATTCATCAGATAAGATGGATGCCGGCTCTGCAGTCTTAATGTTGGAACAGAACTGTCGCTTTGTGCCCCTTAAGATGAAGCTTGGGCGGCTCAAGCGCGACTGCACCGATATGGGTACCCTAATGGCGGCTCTTGTCAAGTACGCCGATTCCGATGGTACCAAGGATCCCCCTTCAGACGATGAAAGGGCAGGGAAGGGAAAGAAGAATGGCAACGGCAAGGGTCCTCAGTTTAACCCGGGGAACCAAGGAGGAGGCAAGCGTAAGGCCGATGGCAGCCTAGAGTTTGTAGCCAACACCAACTCTCAAGGTAATAACCAGCGACGCAAGGGGAGGCCCCCTCCCCGAGGCGGCGGGTCAGGACCTTCTCTGGAGCAGCTGTTGAATGAACCTTGTCCGCGACACGGCTCTAGAGAGAAGCCAACAACTCATCTGTGGAAGGATTGTGCTATCATGAAGGCCTTTAAAAACTACAATGGTCCGGGTGGTGGCTCAGGTGCCGGCGGCTCAGGCGCCGGCGGTTTTCATGGCCCGGGCGGCGGCTCAAATTCCGGTCCTCAGAACAGTCAAGGAGGCTTTAATCAACAGTCCGGTCAGGGTCATCAACAGCAGCAGGGGGGTTATCAGACCAACCCGAAGCAGCTTAGCGGTGGACAGTATCACGTGTTCACCACTAGTTTGTGCAAACGAGACGAGAAGCTTCACAAGAGGGTTGTTAATGCTGTTGAGCCGGCGGTTCCATGCTACTTGCGGTGGTCTGAGCAGCCTATAGTGTGGAGTAGGGAGGATCACCCTCCCCGGGTGGATAACCCGGGCCACTTGGCCTTAGTGGTGGCTCCTCAGGTGGGAGGCTATAAGTTCACAAAGGTACTCATGGATGGAGGCAGCAGCATCAATATCCTCTATTATGAGACTTTCCGTCGTATGGGGCTAGTCGATAAGAACCTCAGCCAGTCAAACACTATCTTCCATGGTGTGGTACCCGGTAAGTCGGCTTATCCAGTCAGCAAGATCGAACTGGAAGTGGCTTTTGGTGATGAGAACAACTACAGGGTGGAGAAGTTGACCTTTGAGGTGGTCAAGATAAGAAGTCCATACCACGCTATATTTGGACGGCCGGCTTACGCCAAGTTCATGGCACGGCCGTGTTATGTGTACTTACAGCTCAAGATGCCGGGTCACAATGGGACCATTACGGTTCACGGCAGCCGGAAAGTGGCTCTGGAGTGTGAGGAAGGTGATGCAGCTTATGCAGAGTCTGTTTGCGCCACAGAGGAGTTGAAATTTTATAAAGACAATGTTGACCCAACAGATATGACCTCTCTGAAAAAGCCAACCACGGAGAATGAACCAGCAATGAAATTTAAATCAGCTGATGAGACTAAACTTGTTGATTTTGTTCCAGGTGACTCGTCTCAGCAGTTTAGCATCAGTGCAAATCTGGACCCGAAATAGGAAAGCGCGCTCATCGAGTTCATCCGTGAGAATAGGGACATCTTCGCGTGGAAACCTTCTGACATGCCAGGTGTACCTAGAGAACTCGCTGAGCACACTCTCAATGTTGATCCAAAATTTAAGCCGGTCAGACAGTTCCTTCGACGGTTTAACGAAGAGAGGCGGAAAGCTATTGGTGAAGAAGTGGCCCGGCTCTTGGCGGCCGGGTTCATTGTTGAGGTTTTTCACCCGGAGTGGTTGGCTAACCCGGTGCTCGTACTCAAGAAGAACGGCACCTGGCGGATGTGTGTGGACTACACGGACTTGAACAAGGCGTGTCCGGCTGATCCTTTTGCTCTCCCCCGTATTGATCAAATCATTGATGCTACGGCAGGTTGTGCACGCTTAAGTTTCTTGGATGCCTATTCCGGGTATCATCAGATTAAGATGGCAGTTAAGGACCAGGAGAAGACGGCGTTCATCACTCCCTTTGGAGCCTTCTGCTATGTGTCTATGCCTTTTGGACTCAAGTGTGCACAGGCGACTTACCAGCGTTGTGTACAGAATTGTCTTCATAAACAGATCGGGCGCAATGTTCACGCTTACGTGGATGATATTGTGGTTAAATCCATCAAGGAGGAAACCCTGATAGATGACTTAAGGGAAACCTTCGATAATCTCCGGGTCTACAAGATGATGCTTAACCCGGCCAAGTGTGTTTTTGGTGTTCCTGCAGGCAAACTATTGGGCTTCTTGGTTTCTGACAGAGGCATTGAGGCTAACCCGGAGAAGATCAAGGCTATCACCTCCCTAGCTAAGCCGGCATGTATAAATGACGTTCAGCGTTTGGCGGGTCGCATCGCTGCTTTAAGCCGGTTTATAAGCCGTTTGGGTGAGAAGGCTATGCCTCTATATCAGTTGATGAAGAAGACTGATAACTTTATCTGGAATGATGCAGCTAATACCGCTTTTGAGGATTTGAAAAAGCAACTGGCAGAGCCCCCCGTCCTTGCTGCTCCGATTGATAAGGAGCCCTTGCTACTATATGTAGCGGCAAATGCACGAGCTGTCAGCGTGGCTATTGTTGTGGAGCGCAAGGAGGCGGGTAAGGAGCATCCGGTTCAGCGGCCGGTTTATTATGTCAGCGAGGTGCTCATTGAGTCCAAGCAGCGGTACCCGCATTGGCAGAAGCTCGTATACGGTGTGTTCATGGCGAGCCGGAAGCTCAAACATTATTTTCAGGGTCATCCCATCACTGTGGTCAGTTCTGCCCCCCTTGGTGATATTATCCAGAACAGAGAGGCTACAGGGAGAATTGCTAAGTGGGCTATAGAACTTGGACCTCATGGCCTCAAATATGTGCCACGCACTGCTGTTAAATCTCAGGCTTTGGTGGATTTCATCAATGATTGGACGGAGTCTCAAGTGCCTGAGCAAAAGCCGGATAACACTTATTGGACTATCCACTTCGACGGGTCCAGACAGTTGGAGGGCTCGGGGGCTGGTGTTGTATTGGCTTCCCCAAAAGGTGACAAGTTCCATTATGTGCTACGGTTGATGTTTCCTTGCACTAACAATGCGGCTGAATACGAGGCTTTGCTCCACGGTCTTCGGGTGGCTAAGGAGATGAGCTTAAGCCGGGTAAGGTGCTTTGGGGACTCAGATTTGGTGGCTCAACAAGTATCAGGCACCTGGGATTCTAAGGATCCTCTCATGGCGGCTTATCGTCGCGAGGTTGATGCCATTGCTGGGCACTTTCAGGGATACCAAGTGGAGCACATTGATCGCAGGAAGAACGAGGCGGCTGATGCTTTAAGCCGGCTAGGCTCTCAGCGAAAGCCGGTGCCGCCTAACACTTTCCTGGATGTCTTGTATAACCCCTCGGTTAAGTTGCCTACAGAAGAGGACTTGGCTATCCCTGACCCGGAGGCACGACTGGTGGCGGCTCTTCATGTCATACCAGACTGGACAATGCCATATCTGGCTTATATAACCCGGGGAGAGTTGCCTGAGGATGAAACTCTGGCCAGGCAAGTAACCCGGCGGGCTAAGTCAATGGTTGTCATTGATGGCGAGTTGCATCATCGCAGTGTTTCAGGGGCGTTTCAGCGTTGTATCTCCCCTGAGGAAGGTCAAGAGATCTTGCGTGAGATCCATGAAGGGGATTGTGGCCATCATGCCGGTTCAAAATCTCTTGTGGCCAAGGCTTTCCGTCATGGTTTTTATTGGCTGACGGCTCACGCTGATGCAGAGGACTTGGTCAGTAAATGTGATGGTTGCCAAAGGTTCTCACGACGGGCTCATATGCCGGCTCAGGAGTTGAGGATGATCCCAATCACTTGGCCCTTTGCAGTCTGGGGGCTTGATATGGTTGGGCCTTTTAAGTGGTCCAAGGATAAGAAGACCCACCTCTTGGTGGCCGTTGACAAATTCACGAAGTGGGTGGAGGCTGAGCTAGTTAGCAAGTGCGATGCAGCCACGGCGGTTCAATTTATGAAAAAGGTGATTTTCCGCTTCGGCTTTCCGCACAGCATCATAACTGACAATGGCACCAATTTATCCAAGGGCGCTATGGAAGAATTTTGTCAACGGGAGCATATCCGACTTGATGTTTCCTCAGTGGCTCATCCCCAATCCAATGGTCAAGCTGAGAGAGCTAACCAGGAGATTCTGAAGGGCATTAAACCCCGGCTTTTGGTCCCTTTGCAACGGACGCCGGGTTGTTGGGTGGAGGAGCTGCCCTCCGTCTTATGGAGCATCAACACTACTCCTAACAGGTCTACTGGCTTCACGCCTTTCTTCATGGTTTATGGAGCAGAAGCAGTCCTCCCCAGCGACATCCGTCACGATTCGCCTCGTGTGGCGGCTTATGTTGAGACGGATAATGAACAGGCGCGCCAAGATGCTCTGGACTTGTTGGACGAACAACGTGATGTGGCGGCAGCCCGTTCAGCGATTTACCAACAAGACCTGCGCCGTTATCATAGCCGCCGGGTCAAATCCCGGGTCTTCCAGGAAGGCGACCTTGTGCTCCGGCTCATCCAGGATCAAACTGATGCACACAAGTTATCCCCACCTTGGGAAGGGCCCTTTGTGGTCAGTAAGAACTTGCACAACGGGTCATATTATCTCATTGATATTCGGGAACATAAGGATTCGCGTAAATCTGAGGAGGAGACCCGTCGGCCATGGAATATAGCTCAGCTTCGGCCTTACTACACTTGAGCTGCCGGCTCTCGTGGTGTACATATTTATCTCAGACATGTATATATTATGATAAGCAATAAAGCAGGACCTCTGTCCTTTTTCTCCTCCAATTATGTGTGTGTCATTTTTTACATGCTAATTTGAAAGGAGGATCCGGCTTATGATCGTATTCGAGTTTAGCCGTAAGCAGTAAGGTCACTTGGGGGCTTCCTGTTCAAACATGGGTCGTATTCGAACCAAAGAGAACATAGCTGTCGATACCCATTTGATTGGCAAAGTGCCGAGCTCATTGGGAGGTTGCCTTTGGTCATATTTGAATCATAGTGTAACCCCTCTGAGAACCGACGTGGATCGTATTCGAATCAGCGTCGTTAAACAATTTTCAGAGTCACTTGGGGGCTTCCTGTTCAAACATGGGTCGTATTCGAACCAAAGAGAACATAGCTGTCGATACCCTTTTGATTGGCATCGCCACACCCACTGGGGGCTATATGATCGCATCCGAATCTTAGCTTAACCCTTTGGACCGGGTTTCTGGTCGTATTCGAACCGGAAGCCCCAAGTTTTTATATTTTATCACAAGTCTACTCTGATCATGTCAAAGTATGTACTGCCGGGTCTCACTTGCCGGCTTAATTTTGGTTTATCTTGTTAGTTGAACATCATGGATGTCATCAAGACAGGTAAATTCGAGTTAAGGTACCAACCAAGCTACCCGGGTTATTTAAACCGGAAGTATGCTTACAGGCCGTTAAGTGTGTTATCACGGCTATGTTCAGAGTATAGTTAACGACCAGTCTTTTCGGGTTCGTATTCCGGGTGATCCATTTCAAACACCTGATTCTCAGGGCGGTACGCCGCCTTGAGACTTGTGATTTGCCTTTCTATGCAGATACTTGAAGGTACTTTTTAAGGTTGAGAAGGACAAAGGGATAATTATGACCCGGAGGAGCACCAAAAGAATAACTTCAAGGGGTTTCAGCATTCATTACGTGCACGATGGCACGGCAGAGATAAATTGTTGCACTTATTCTATTACAAAAGTCCTTCAAAGACTCAAGGGTGGAGCGTTGTTCGGTGAACCGCCAGCCGCTTTATGACGCCTGCTGAGTTGAAGTCCCCGGCTCGTCCTCTGCTCCGGCTGATCCCAAGACCTCGAAGGTTGACGACTTCCAGTCGATGCCGCTGAGAGCTTCGAACTGGGCTTCTTCGTCAATTAACCCGGCCGGGTCAATCTCGGGGGCGAAGGTGTGCTGGCGAGCCGGAGGAATCAGACTGAGAGCTTCATAGCGAGGGGTTGGAATCCTCTGATTCTCCGCGTTGTACCCCGGCTGATACTTGGTTAAGTCGGTGTCGTTCCCGATGATGGTGGCCACCGGGCGTACAGCCTTCACACATGCCGCGAAGTCCTTCTGGTCGAAGGCGGAGCCGTCTTCCTTCAGGCTTGGGTAACCCAGGGCGATGTCTGCCGGGTCTAGCTCCGGCAGGAATGCTTTGGCCCGGCTCAGCGCGGCAATTGCTCCGGATCTTGCGGAGGCTCGGCGTAGCTCCTGGATCCGCTGTGGCAGAACAGCGAGCCGGCGCAGGACTTCGGCCAGATGGGTTGGCACCTCGTTGGATAGGGCCACCACAGCTAAGGCGCGCTGTGACCCGGTGTAGAGTTGTTCCACCAGGGTGTACACGGCCTTTAACTTGGTGACCACGCTCTGGTTGAGGTTGGCACTCCTGGGACCTGTTTAATAAAGGTCAGATAAGCCGGTGACAAGGATGAATCATAACATATACAGACTTGATGAAAGCCGGCGAGGCGACTTACCGAAGATAGCAGCCACCATTTGGGAAACCTGGCGCTTTAGGCCGGAGAGCTCAGCGGTCTTCTCAGTGAGGGCCTTCTCCGCCTGTTCTGCCCGGGTCACCAGTGCGGCTTTCTCCTCAGCCCAGGCCTTCCGCTCAGCATCGAATTCGGTCTTCAGCTTCTCTTGAGCGGCGATGCTGGAGACAAACTTGGCGTTTGCCTTCCGGGTCTCCATCTCTTGTGTCTTTAGCCGGCTCTTGAGATCCGCAAGGTCCGACTCAAATTTCTTGCCAACAGCCTGCATATATTTCCGGGTTATTAACAGTCATTATATAAGTCCCAAGCACTTTCCAAGCAAAGACACTTGGCACTTGGGGGCTAATGCATATTGAACGTATCTATCTACGTACTGCCGGTTCAGTTACGTAAGCCGGAATCTAAGTCTACAACATATTCAAGTATAAGTTATAGACTTGGGGGCTAGCATGACAAGGATCACTATGCAGAAAGTAAGAAGACAGCAGAAGGTTACCTCAGATTTTTGTTGGATCTGGTTGACCATGGCGATCTCGGCGTCCCGGCTCTTGTGAACATGGCTGATGTAGCCTGAGACGAGTTCTCCAATGCTTAAGTCGGTGTAGCTGGAGAGATCCAGATTCACCCGGTGGGGTTGCAGCAACTCCCCCTTCGCGGAGCATTTGGCCAGCACGGTCGGCCTCCCCGGCTCAACATACTCCGTCCGGGTAATTACCACGTCCGGGTCGTTAGCTGGTGGGGCTGAGCCGGAGGCCTCCGGGTTAACCGACGCTTCGGTCGTTGTCTTGGTGGTCGGGGCAGGGGCTTCAGGCGCCGTGTCCATGGGAATGGTGGCTTCAGGGGCGGAGGCGGCTGGCGGCTCTTGAGCCGTCGTCTCCGGCTCAGGCAAGTCTGGCACTCCGGCTGACCTGGTCTTCTTTGCTCTTTTGGTGAGCTTTGCCTGGGCACTGAAAAGACAGAAGTGTTAGGCATACAAAGAGTAAGTACAGACAGATAATGTAAGGAGATTGTTATTAGCCGGGTGCAGTCTTGAAGGCCGGCAGACTTGACTGCATGGAGTCACCCGAAGAGGGGGAGGTCTCCTAATAATTGGAGTCAGAAGAGTTGAGTGGCTGACGGATGACACCCGCCAACGGATGAAAAGGGTACAGGTGAGAAAAAACCTCAGTGCGACGCTTCCTTGTTGCGTCGGGTAACCCGGCGGAGAGGTCGGTGTCCTTGCGGGCCCGGGTGTGACGCCGGCTTTCGTGAACCTGCTGCTTCAAAAGAAATTGAGGGTCTTGATGAGCTAATGGATGAGAAAAGCTTACTTTCCGGGTTACTCTTCGGATTTTCAGCTGTGGCAAAGGCTCCGAGTCGGAGGAAAGTGATGTTACCTCTTCAATCACCGGGTTACTGGCGCCGGTGTCATCCTGTCAATAAGCAAAATGTTGATAAGGCGGACAGCAGCAAACAACAAATATGGCAAGAGTTTAAAGGTTTAAGGGTTACCTCTGACTCGGAGCTGTCGCTTAATTGCAGCAGCTCCGAAGCAGTGGGTCTGCTTCCCTTTTTGCGAGGGGCGGCTTTCTTGGCGGCTTTCTTCGCCTTCCTCGCCTTCTTGGCCGCCTCATGGTCATACTTGACCCGCCAGAATTTGTCATCAGCCTGAGAAATACAGTAATGAACTCTTAAAATGGTTCAGAGCAAGGTGACATGTAAAAGAAGTGGAAAGGTTAAAGTCAGCGGCTTACCGCTGGGGCTGGATTGGTCTTGCAGAACGGGGCTAGCCCGGTTCTTCCACAGTCTGCCAGGCTCTCGTTTAACAGAGCCTTGGTCTCTTCTTCAGCAACGTCTTCTGGAAGATCATTGCGACTGTGCCTCTGCGGGTCATCCTTTCGCCCGGTGTACTCACACATTAAGCCGGGGCGACGGCTCAATGGGATCACCCGCCATGAGATCCAGACCCGGACCAGGTCTATTCCGTTCAGACCGTTGCCTAGCAGAGCCTTGATCTTATTGATCGTTGGAAGCAGAGGCTGGCGTTCCGCGGCAGTCAGCTTGTCGGATAGCGGATGAGTCGGCTCTAGGCGGGTTGGGCGAAAGCCGGGCAGCGGGCTCTCGTCAGCCGGGGACGTGTCTTGGCAGTAGAACCAAGTCATATTCCAGTCCTTGGGGTGACTTGGCGGCTCTGCGTAAGGGAATAGACAGTCCCTGCGCCGTTGGATGGAGATGCCGCCTAATTCCAGACTTGGCCCGTTCGCGCACTCGTTTTGGCGGTTTAAGTAGAACAGTTCTCTGAAAAGCAGTAAACTGGGTTCCTCTCCAAGGTATACTTCGCAAAAGACTTGGAAGTTGCAGATGTTGGATACGGAGTTGGGTCCTATATCCTGAGGCCGAAGGTCAAAGAAGTTGAGCACATCCCGGAAGAATTTTGAGCCGGGCGGTGCGAAGCCCCGGCTCATGTGGTCCGCAAAGATCACTACCTCCCCGTCCCTCGGCTGTGGTCTTTCTTCTGACGGATCAGGGGCACGGTAGGACATCACTTCCTTCTTGGGCAGATATCCGGACTTAACAAAGCTGGCCAGGGTCTCATCAGTGACATTGGATCTCATCCAGTTGCAAGTGATGGGAGCCTTGGGAGGCATGGTGACGGTTGGTGGTCTATGATAAAGAGAAAAGTATCCGGGTTAATTATAAGCCGGAGAGCTATTGTTCAAACTAAGGTGGCGGCTCAGAAAGGGGACTAATGATATATATTCAGATACAGTGAGTTATCTAAGCCGGAGGAGCATTCAGGATAAGTTGGTCATCTACGGCTTACTGCAGTTAAGCCGGAAAGTTCTACGGCGCGTGTTTTCTTTAAGTCGGAAATATAAGCCGCCAAGATTCAAGGGCTGCAGTTTTTACTAAGTGTGGTAAAACAGATTTCAAGTATTGCAGTAACTTTTTCGGATCAAATTGGTCGGGTGAAATGAAAATTTTCTAGACCTAAAAAACAGAGGCAGAAGAAGTTCTTGAGGATTGAACATGGTTCTTATGCAGTAAGAAGAGGGTTTTTGCAGGTGAAATGGATCCCAAACGTCTACCGCACTGACTTTATGCAAGGTAAAAGATCAACCGAGTGTCGTGACTACAAGAGCTACTGAGGTTTGCGGCAATGGTGATGAACGCGAAGAACACAAGATGAACCCTACCGTAGATCTATCTGACAGGGCAGGGGAGACTCACCGGAGTTGGAAAGAGCGGAGGTCGCTGCCGTGATCTGGTCCGAATCAGGGTGATGCAGCGGCCGGGTTGATGAAGACCAGGGGCGCGACGGCGGCGGCAGTGGCGGAGCTCGGGCAGAGGAGCGACGGCGCGAGGAGGAAGAAGAAGAGCGTGAGAAGAAAGTGCTGGGCCGGCCTATTTATAAGGCAGAGTCATAAGTGGGCGCGGGATTCAAGGGGGCCACGGCGTGGTTATCTCCCCCTCACGGCGCCTCGATTTTCGGAATGACAGTAAAGCAAAGATCCGTTGCGGATCTGGCGGAGTAAAAAACGGACTTAATGGAGGATGACGTCATGGCGGATTATCCGGAGTCCAGAGGATGACGTCACTCCGGGTTATGGCCTTCACATGAATGGTAAGCCGGAGATTTTTTCTGTCTGCAGAGTTGAAGATTGACACGAGCCGGCTCAGGTCAATCTGGGGCCTAATGTTGAGGATATAGACCTTGGAGTCACCTGCCAGGAGGGCCGGGTTACTCTAAGGGTCATTGCCAGAAGCCCGGAGCTAAGTGTCAAGATAATGGGCCAGAGATGGGCTGAGACCCGGATATGGCTTAAAGCCCGTAGTTACAATCATTATTATAGTAGGCTTGTAGTGTAAGGCAAGTCTTGTTCAGAGTCCGAGCCGGACGCTATTATGAGCCGGCCGGGACTCTAAGGGCTGCTGGGCGTCAGCCTCCTTATATAAAGGGACGACCCAGCAGCGGTTTAAGGGCGACAACAATCTGGTCAAAAGCCGGGCATAACTGTTTAGCTCCCTGGCGATCGTAACCCTAATCAATAACACCTCCAACTGGACGTAGGCTTTTACCTTCACCGTAAGGGGCCGAACCAGTATAAGTCCTCGTGTTCCTTGTCCCACATAACCCCTTCAAGCTTCCTAGTTGCGATGGCTCCATGACTAAGTCCTAGCTCGAGGACATCTGCCGTGACAATTCCACGACACTATATCAGACGTATTACCAATGGTTCGACCTCGGGACCCAGCCAGTTGGTCGAAAACACCCCACTAGCCACACAGCTTCAACATGCTAACGTGGCACGGAGGATGGGTGTGGTTAGCTCCGCCTGACCAGCCACAACGTCTCTTGTTCTACTCAATTCTTCTATTTTCCAAACTTTTTTTAGTTATAATGACACCACGGCAAGCTAGCGCCGCTCTTCGTGTGTCCCGTGCATCTAAAAGTTAGACGATGGAGAGGAGAGAGAGATCGCAGACCTGGGACCCACCAGTAAGTGAGTCAACGGTCATGCACGTGTTGACGAGCCACTCCCTCTACTCTACTCAACGTAATACTGTATAAAATCAAGTTATGGGACAAAGCCAACAACCGTTGTTGTTTCAGGCTATCGACCTACGCTTTGTAGTCCAGGTTGCCAGTTCGAATCTCGTCTTTCAGATTTGTTAGTTTTAGGTCCAAGTTTGATCAATGACAAGTGGGACCCCCGCGTGTTGTTCCGATATTTAAGTGTAGGATGGTTTTTTTTGAACAAACACTTTGCACGGTTAGACAAGTAACGACACGAGTTACACATATTTTGCAAGTTTAGGAACAAAAATGACAGCGGCACAGAATATCACATCCACCCTGCAGCTTAGATGCTATGGTGATACGAGTTCTTACATTGTTGGAACTAAGATCCAATGGCTTGGGAGTAGTCTTTGTAATTATGCGCAATTTCCAAACTCCCCAAGTTTTTTTTGCAAATAAAACATTCAGGCCTCGTGTGTGCCGCTGCATCTTGGATCCAACGGCTCCCCGTTGCTCATATTAAGTGCTCCCCGTAGCTTAATTAGCCGCTACGGTGATACGAGCATCTAGGTCGTCTGATCTGTGATCAGATGCCACATGCGTGGTACTTGTACTTTTTGCGCAATTCCCAAACTCTCTCAGGAGTATATTGCAAAAACATTCAAAACTCCTACTGTGAGCCATAGATCTCTGTGAACTCGAATCACCATAGAATCTACGGTGCGGGAGCACCTCATATTCTCCCGTGCGAGAAAACATCAGGTGCTCTCGCAACTTGGATGGTACGGTGATACGAGCTTCAAGGTTGTTTGGTCTGAGATCCAATGGCATCTGAGCAGTCTTTGTGCTTGTAAGCATTGGCCGAACTCTTTGGGGGCTTTTCTGCAAAAAAACATTTGAACCACCGAGGAGTTGTTGGGTCACAAATCCAACGGCTCCGAAGAGCTTGTATCACCAAAGCATCTAAGGTGTGGTAGCACATGATATTCTTACATACAGGAGAATATGATGTCCTCCTTCATCTTAGATACTACGGTGATACGAGCTTCGTGGTCGTTGGATATGGGATCCAAGGGCATCTGATTAGTTTTTGTACAAATTGTGTGCAATTCTCAAACTCATTAAAGTTTCCTGTAAAAATATTAAGACATCCTGTGAGCTGTTATATCTCAGATCAACAAGCTCCAAGCAAATCGTATCAGCATATAGCACCTAAGGTGTGGGGGCACATGATATTCTCCCGGGGAGGAGGGGTGGTGCACAACCAATCGGTGTTTGGGAGGGTGGAGACAAATATCGGGAGGCGTGCTAGCAGACCGCTGCATAGGCTCACTGGGAGGCGAGCCCTTTGACCAGGCTCCGCCGCCCACCTTCGTCCCAACTGCCCCCACTTTTAGTGGGGCCGACGCCACAGTTTAAAATCAACCCCGCACTACCCGGTATCGCTACGATCTTCTCTCTTCCTCTCCGATTCTCCTATCGTCTACCTCCAACCAGCCTGACCTAACCGTACGCCATGCCGCATCACGATGGTCTGCCCTTAGTCTTCCAGTTTCCTGAGGAAGACACCCAGCCGGAGTCTCAAGAACATAAGGCGCTTTGGGACGAGCTTGAACCGGCATTGCGGGAAGACGCCGCGCCTGTCCCCGCTCCCGTCGCCCCGACCGTACCAGCGCCCATCCCCATGGCATCTATGGGCTGGGAGCCGCACATTGTCGCCGAGCTTGATGCCACACTATTCCACGAGGTCGCCGCCGACTTTCACGCGCCCATGCACCTGCCAGCGCATGCGCCTGAGCGTGCACTGACGCATGCGCCCGTGCCGGTTCCCGTGCACACGAATGTCTCCGCCGCGCCATTGCCAGCGCCTGTCCCCGCGCGGGTGCCAGTGCCCCCCTCAGCGGCATGGATGGCTGCCGTCGATCGCTTCCTTGCACCAACGCCAGTTGCCTCCTCCCGCCAGTTGACTCGCTCCTGGAGACCGAAGTCATGAACATTGTGGCCTTCCTTGAAGCTAGGGCCAACGTCCAGGAGTATGCCAACAACGGCGCAAGACGTCGCCGTCGCCGTCGGTCAGTGGCCCGACGACACACAGAGCACAGCCGAGGAGCCGCTTCCCACTGCAAGACGCCCCCGCCGCCGCTTCCTAATCTAAATTTTCCATGAAAAATGTTTGGATTGCCATGCTTAAAATCTGAACGTTTATCATTTCTATTTATTTTAGATCGATCGTCGTATGAATGTAAAGTCGGAGTTAGACTGAATGAAAGCTATGGTTTGATCGATTGAATGTTCTGCTAGAGCCGTATCAAATTTGATATAAAACGTCATCAAGCCACATGTATTCCTTCTCATCCAACGACCTAGACTGCTTCAATGTCGAGCGCTCAACACGTTTAGTGTGCAGTTAATTTCATGCAAAAATAGTGCTAATCACATAATAACACACAAATAATATCCTACTAAATTGTTGGGGAACGTAGTATTTCAAAAAATTTCCTACAATCACGCAAGATCTATCTAGGAGAAGCATAGCAACGAGCGGGGAGAGTGTGTCCACGTACCCTCGTAGACCAAAAGCGGAAGCGTTTAGTAACGCGGTTGATGTAGTCGAGCGTCTTCACGATCCAACCGATCCAAGTACCGAACGTACGACACCTCCGTGTTCAGCACACGTTCAGTAGGATGATGCCCCTCGAGCTCTTGATCTAGTTGAGGACGAGGGAGAGTTCCGTCAGCACGACGGTGTGGTGACGGTGATGATGAAGTTACCGGCGCAGGGCTTCGCCTAAGCACTATGACGATATGATCGAGGTGTTAACTGTGGAGGGGTGCGCCGCACACGGCTAGGAACAATTGATGTGTGTTCTAAGGGTGCCCTCCCCACGTATATAAAGGAGGGAGAGGAAGGGAGGCAGCCTAGGGCGCGCCCAAGTAGGAGGAATCCTACGTTGGCCCCTAGTCCAATTCGCCCCCCATACCATATTTGGACAAGGGGGAAAGGAAGGAGGGGGGACGGGAAGGAAGTAGGAGTCCTACTTCATACTTTCCTTTTCCTCCTCTCCTTTCCCTTTCTCCCCACGTGGCTGGCCCTATAGGGGGCGCACCAGCCCCTTGTGGGCAGGTGTGTTCCCTTACTTGGCCCATTAAACCCATATCTTTGCCGGGGGTTGCCCGGAACCCCTTCCGATGACCCGGTATCACTCGGAACACTTCCGGTGTCCAAATACCATCGTCCTATATATGAATCTTTACCTCTCGACCATTTTGAAACTCCTCGTCATGTCCGTGATCTCATCCGGGACTCTGGACAAACTTCGGTCAGCAAATCACATAACTCATAATACAAATCGTCATCGAACGTTAAGCGTGCTGACCCTACGGGTTCGAGAACTATGTAGACATGACCGAGACACATCTCCGGTCAATAACAAATAGCGGAACCTGGATGCTCATATTGGATCCTACATATTATATGAAGATCTTTATCGGTCAAACCGCATAACAACATACATTGTTCCCTTTGTCATCAGTATGTTAGTTGCCCGAGATTCGATCATCGGTATCATCATATCTAGTTCAATATCGTTACCGGCAAGTCTCTTTACTCGTTCCGTAATGCATCATCCCGTGACTAAATCATTAGTCACGTTGCTTGGAAGGCTTATAGTGATGTGCATTACCGAGAGGGCCCAGAGATACCTGTCTGATACACGGAATGACAAATCCTAATCTCGATCTATGCCAACCCAACAAACACCTTTGGAGACATCTGTAGAGCATCTTTATAATCACCCAGTTACGTTGTGACGTTTGATAGCACACAAGGTGTTCCTCCGGTATTCGGGAGTTTCATAATCTCATAGTCAGAGGAACATGGATAAGTCATGATGAAAGCAATAGGAATAAAACTAAACGATCATTATGCTAAGCTAACGGATGGGTCTTGTCCATCACATCATTCTCTAATGATGTGATCCCGTTCATCAAATGACAACACATATGTATGGTCAGGAAACATAACCATCTTTGATTAACGAGCTAGTTAAGTAGAGGCATACTAGGGACACTCTGTTTTGTCTATGTATTCACACATGTACTAAGTTTTCGGTTAATACAACTCTAGCATGAATAATAAACATTTATCATGATATAAGGAAATATAAATAACAACTTTATTATTGCCTCTAGGGCATATTTCCTTCATTTAATATCCCATGCACTTAATATACTTCCAAATTAACGTGCATTGCACGTACACATTGACTAGTACTACTAGTACGTGAAACTGGTGCCGTAACTTGTGAACGCGTCCAGATATGGTCAACGGCAACATCACCCGCAAGTTCTTCATGTTTGCCCGTGCGTCTAAACGTAGAAGGGGAGGAGAGAGAGAATAGACATGGAACCCACCAGTAAGTGAAGGCGAATAGTACGTGCTAACGAGCCGGTCCCACTAATGTACTAAAAATAATATTATATGTTATCCATTAAATAGGCCGTGGTAATATAAAAACATTATATGAACAAAGGCAGGTACAACAAACATTGATGTACTACGTATGTTGCCTATTGGCGTGCGGCTTGAAGGCCCTGGTCGCATGTTCGATCCTCGTACTTTTTAATTTTTAATTTATATATGGGTCCAAATTTGTTTCATGACAGGTGGGCCCCTCGGTGTGTAGTTTGTAGCACTTTAATTTGTGGGTCAAAATTTGTTCCATTACAGGTGGACTATTGGTGTGTAGTTTTGTACCTTATTTGTAATAATTAAAGAGAACAACAGAGTTTTTTTGCAAAAATACCATGGTGCGACATTGAAGGCGAGAAAGGACGTGCGAGAGAGCGATGACCGAGCCAGAGGGAAATCAATTGGGGGAGGTGCGGGGGTTGCAACGATGTTTGGAGTAGTTGTGGGCCGAATGCTACGAAAATATAATCTAAACCCGCCGGAATAAATGCCTACACAAATTAATCCAAGGTTGGAGTCCCACTACTAGGAAAAGGGCTATAGATAATATGGACACTAATGGCGCACCACACATGTGGTGCGCCACTACTATATACTAATGGCGCATCATGTGTTGGTACGCCATTAGTGTCCAAATACTAATGGCGCACAACATCCACGGTCCGCCACTACTAACAATTTTTTTATTTTTTTCAAAACTAGTAATGGCGCACCAGGGGATAGTGCGCCATTACTAGTTTAACTAGTAATGGCGCACCACATCCTCGGTGCGCCACTACTAACAATTTTTTTTATTTTTTTGTCAAAACTAGTAATGGCGCACCAGGGGACAGTGCGCCATTACTAGTTTTAACTAGTAATGGCGCACCACACCCTCGGTGCGCCACTACTAACAATTTTTTTATTTTTTTTCAAAGTTAGTAATGGCGCACCGTGGGTGTGGTGCGCCATTACTAGTTGCGCACCACACCCACGGTGCGCCATTACTACCTTTGCCCAAAAATTCCACGGAATGCACCCCCCCCCCCCCGTGGACCGCCTTTTCAGTTTTAGAAAAAATAAAAGAAAATGATGGAAATGTCAAAAAAATAAAAGAAAATAAGTTTCCCATGTGATATGTGGTCTAGTTGTTGGGGAAATTTACAAATATGAATTTCGACTTAATTTGCAAAATCTCTCTGGAATTTGTAAAATGGGCATAACTTTTGCATACGAACTCGGATTAAAAAGTTTTTTATATGAAAAATCTACTCGAAAAGTTACATACGAATTGAACCGGGGGAACCCCGTTCAACATCTTCAAAATCCCCAAAAACCTAACAGAACGAAAGATACGGGGCTTTAAAGATCTAGAGGGGGGAATGAAAAAAAATTCAAACTTACTCTGAAGTTAAGCGTGCTAGGGCTGGAGTAGTGTGAGGATGGGTGACCTTTCGGGAAGTTTGACCACGGAGTGCGATTTGACTTGAGATTAAGCATATTGACCCGAGATTAAGCCATAGTGACCCGAGATTAAGAAAAAACGAAAAAAATTCGAAAAAAATATTTCTGAATTTTTTTTGAAAAAATGTTAGTAATGGCGCACTTCTATGTGGTGCGCCATTCCTAAGTTAGATAGTAATGGCGCACCGTGTGATGTACTAATGGCGCACTGCCTGGTGCGCCATTAGTATACCAGATACTAATGGCGCACCTGTGGTGCGCCATTAGTAAAAAATTCTAATGGCGTGATGCTAGTGGCGCACCTGTAGTGCGCCATTAGTAGGCAAAACAGGTGCGCCACTAGCAGGCCTTTTCCTAGTAGTGTCCCACTCGCAATGTAAATAGCTCCGGCTTTGCAAGGGATGGAGGGGTAGCTTCAATGTGTGGAAGATACGGCGTGAGAAAGCGAGGTCAATCGAGACACAGATAGATAGAGAGACAAAGTGAGTGTGGTCCGACATTCATTGAAAAGATATATATGCTCTGGAGAGATATTGTCCGATTGAGATTTTGGGAAGGGTGAGGGCTGTAAGATAGAGCTTGAGAGATGATCCAGTCACAGACATATAGATATGTTTTGTGCGTGGGAGGAAGCAAGGTCAATCGATTAAATATATATAGGGAGAGAGATTGAGCGAGTGTGGGTCGTCGTGCGATCGAAAGAGTGAGACGGGTTGGAGAGAGTGCCCTAGATAGACAATGTGCATGAGAGAGTATACAATATGAATATGTCGAATTTGGCTCAAACATGGAGATATATCATTTGTGTCCGAGAAAGAGCGACACATACAAAGAGAGAGAGAGAGAGAGAGATTGAGCATGTGTGACCCGCCATGAGGTCGAAAGAGTGGGGACGGCTTGGATGGACTGACCTAGATAGACAATCTGCATGAGAGAGTATAGAGTGAGTCGATCGAGGCCCAAATAGGGAGATATATCATTTGTGTGTGAAAGAAAGTGTCATTAATCGAGACTCAGATAAAGAGAGCGAGATTGAGCGAGTGTGGCCCACCGTGCGAAAGAAAGAGTGAGACAGTCTCGAGGGAGTGACCTAGATGGACTACGTGCGTTCGTGCGCACAAGAGGTTGGGGGGCTAGATAGGCAATGCATGTATCTAGCGAGAGAGGGTGGGAGGGAGGGAGAGAGAGAGAGAGAGCTCGGCATGGCGTGCAATGGCGGGTTTGTGAGGTAGATACATTTGGGAACAAAGTGGAAAAGGGGGGTTGTGTAGTTGAGAGAGTTAGAGATCGAAACATGGAGCGAAAGAATGAACATGTATCGGAAATCGATAGCTTCCTAAGGTGGTTAGGAGAGGAAGATTGACCGATACAGGAAGTATGTAGCGTGTGTGCCGAGGGGGGGAGCTGAAAACAACATTTGAATGTAGATAGTATGAGACTTAATATCGATGTTTCAGTTTAGTGTACATTGTAAGATTTGAACCGAGGACCATGCATATGGGTAATTATTTCGAATTTGTGCCATACTAGGTTTGGAAAAGTTGACATTGACTCGATTGTTGTGTTATTTTGTAGGTCATATGTTTGAATCCATCCAAAGTTTTCTCACTACCATGATGTTCATCATATACATATGAATTTGTGTTAAAAAGTAGCATGGATACCATGAAATGTGAAATCCACGTTAGAATTGGAGATCGCTATGTGACACACACTCTAATTCAAATAACTCATCATTAATTAATTTATAGTATCTCGTTTCGAATGACTTATTATTTGTAAGGAAAACACGGGCATGGTAATACATACAGATTTGTTTGCAAATGAAAGAAGATTAGTTTGCATTCTCAAATGTAGGCGCACCAGGCAGACCAAGGTCGTGTCATGGTGGTAGCGTGTGTCGTACGGACGCTAGCACCCAGCCACCCAGCCCCCTCCCTCCCCCTGCCCCCCCAAAAAAAAGAACGACAACAAAATAAGTTTGTGCTTCCATGTTTCGGATTGAAATATCTGGCGGCCCCAATTCCAGCCCTGCAAAATCTCCCTTCTCCACCATCCCCTTCCGCGCCCAGATTGCTCAAATCCCTAATTCGCTGCCAACCCAAGCAAAGTTTGAATCGCCCCTCGTCTTGTCTCTTTCCCCACCTTTGTGCCGGACAACGACGACGGAGACGACGGTCACGCTTCACCACCGCACCAGAGCTACCTCATCTACGCCCTCGTCCACCGCACCGGGTGATCCACCGAGAACTTCGGCCGCCGCAACCAACGTGCCTCACAGACACCGACTTCCATCGCATCAGGTGCGCTTCACCGACGCCCCCCCCCCCCCCGAGGCCGTTGAGGCTTCACCAACGGTCTCGTCCACCGCATCATAGCGCTCCGCTGCCACTCAAGATCTGCATCCGTGCGCGACCAGCCAACGCCAGCGCATCACCCTCAACGACTCTGAAGTGACCCGCACTATAGCTAGGCGAGGATGTCCAAACGCCGGCCTGAACTAGGTATCCACATATCACTCCCTTGTGCCCCGGTCCCACGATGTTTGGATATCCTTTCACTGCTCTCTTAGCTTACATGTGTATGCAACTCTGACTTTAACTCTTATTTCTTCTGGAGATATCATCTGAAACAAGCAAAACAATTTTTTGCGAAGCATGATGGTGCTATGGGATCTGGTACACATCCTGCACACCCATATAACCTTGTAAGTATCTGTCCTCCAGTACAACAGCAAGGTCGATTCCTCTTATTTGATCAACCATTCGCCGTGTCAAAAATGCAGAGGGGGATGCAAGGAGCACAAGGCCTGCACATCCAAGCAGGTGGTAACATGGACTTGTACATGGAACATCCCAAGTGGAAGCAGAGCTGCAGCGAGCCAGTACAACGAGCTAGCGTAAGTCCCTGCATTTCATTTAATTCGTACTGGCCTGCGTGTATGATTTGTGTGTAGTGGCGGATCCACGAATTCAAGTTACCAGGGGCGAAAATTTAACTTAAAAAATACGAACGCACTTGCACTCCAAAAATCAACATAACTTGAGAAATGTGAAGCTACATGCACTTTGAAAACCAGCTAATGATCCAAAGTAGTTCAGATTATAAAACACTAAATGATGTAAGCACCAAAAAACACAAAATGGAACATGGTGTACAAGGACTACTAATATGGTCTGTATCTACTTGAATGATTCGTTCTCTGGCTGAAAATATCAAAGTGTAATTGCACCCATAACCAGTGCGCAAACTGCATATCAATATATCTATCCTGCACAAGTATACCAATAGTTTCAAACAACAAATTAGAAAAGTATTTATGCTACGTTGTCATGATATGGGGAGTTTCTGGTAGATGGCATCGACGTTTCCTCAAGCCATGAAAATCTATTAGAATTTGCTTGTCATCAATGCCTGCAAATCTCTATGTCTCTCTCAACATAGCAGATCATCATTAGACACTAAATCCTTCAATGGGAGCTTGCAAAATGCTTGCATTAGATCCCTCATTAGACACTATATGTTCATCACCAGGAGCATGTAAAATGTTTGCATCAAATCGTTCATTAGCAGTCTGTTCATTAGACACTTCAGTCTCAAGAACAACATGAGCTTGTATGTTTGCACCGGAAACTTGATTAGATACATCAGGTTCAGTTAGTTCAGTATTCGTTGGGGGAGTTATAAAATAAGCAGAAATTGGTTTCATTTTCTCATAGATTCCCTACATACAAGCAGTTTTACAACACCGTCAGGTTTGACTATTGGCTAGAAATTGACTAGTTGAATTAGATATAATAAGGGATGTGATGTACCTGCTCGTTGCGCATGCTGCTCTTGCAAGCTGCGACTGTCCATTTGCGCACTCGATGCCATAACCGTGCTGCCGCCGCTGCCTCCCACGCAGGCTACATCCAGGGTTGGATCTTCATCTTCTTGTCCTTCCATTCACTTGAAGCCCGACGACCTCCCTCCAACGAGGGCGCGAGGAAGTACTGTGTCGGTCTGTCCAGCGGCGGCTAGGTTAGGAGCGAACCAGACTGGAGGCTAGAGTGAACGAATTGGGATTTTTCCTGCTGTCGATCGATATGGGAGACACTCGTTTGGGCCGCGAGCCTGCTATAGGGCCTGCCTTGCACTTACGTTATTGGCCCATCCAAATTGAAATGTTTTTCTTCATTTTTTACATTGCCTGCTCGTGCGTTGGGATGAACAAAACTAGCCTGGGCCAACAACCTGGACGACTCAAACTAGGTGCACACTTTCCAGCCACCTGAGGCGGCCGCCCATACCAGCCCCTACGGTGGCATCGCCCCTTTTGCGTGTATGATTGGGGTAGTGAAAAATATTCCAGTGGCGCTTTTGATTTACCCACAGAATGATTGAATTGCTTGTTTCTATGAATTGAGTTCGCCAATAATGTGAAGGATGCCAGTCTTTTCATCCTATTGTAGATTGCTTAGATCTCGATATGCCACATGTAATCACATGAAATATACAGTAAAAGCCAGCATGATGTGTGTGGCTACAACTGGTCTGACAACCGTCCTCATATAACATATCAAGGATGCATCATCTTATCAGATTAACCATTCTACTTACCAATGCAGTGTGGGAAGAAAGAAGTATTGGGACTGCGTATCCAAGCAATTAATGCCATGTACTCCTTCGTAGAACCTTGTAAGCAAAAAAGAAGTTGCGGTGTGGCTTTACAAAGAGCTAGCGTAAGTTCAGTTACCTGCTTCTCGTAATTTTAGTTAGCCACTTATTGAAAAAAAATTCAATTACGTTGCTTGGCTCAATTTAGTTTGCTACTGATTACATAATGCCATAGCCTGTTAATCCTATTATAGACTGCGCCTATCTATGTGTTTGATACTTACTGTTAAGAATTACCTCTTTGCCTGAACTTAAATAGCTAATTAAGCACGTAGATAGCTGGTCATATGTACTTCTAGGGTGTAGCAGAATTCACGTGTAATTTACGTTCTGGTACCCTGTTTGTTTAAATGGTTTGCTTTTATCACTTGTAGCATAAGTAATGTTTGCATGTTCATAGATAGACAACTGTCAGGTTGAGGGACACTGTCTTTTTAACTTATATATGTGTTGGAACCATTTTGCTTACATCAAAGAAATTTACACATGTCTGTGTTGCTGGTAAATGGTACCGACTTGTTACTTTAATACTTTGCCAAGAACTTGTTAGTTTTACTAGTTCATGTGTAATTAAATACGTTGCCAAAACTGGTTAGTTCTACTAGTTTGATGTTAGTTTCTTATGGTTCTTGCAACACTTTATTTATGATTGCTAACATTCAAGTTTGCAGGATCCAACTGAAACTCCGTTGGCAGAACAGGTATGTTTTCATAAACTTCCTTGTTTACCTGGTTTGCTTCTGTAACTTGTTGATGTAATCATCTTACCAACTTCAAGTTTTCGGGACCCAATTGGAAGTCCAATTTCACAGCAGGTACATTTTCAAAAATATATTTGTGTAACAGGTTTGCTGTTGTAACTTGTTGCTCTAATCAAGTTACTGACTACTCAACTTTTCAGGATCCAAGAGAAACTCCAATGCCACAACAGTTTCCTTTTGCAAAACTTGTTTATTTAACTGCTTTGCTGCTGCAACCGGTTGCTCTAATCACGTTACTGGCTACTCAACTTTTTAGGATCCAAGAGAAACTCCAATGCGACAACAGGTACCTTTTGCAAAACTTGTTTGTTTAACTGCTTTGCTGCTGCAACTGGTTAGAATGATGTTAATAAATACTTTTCAGCATCTAATTCAAACTCTTTAATTCGTTGTTTGTTTAACTGGTTTGTTGTTATAACTCCTAGTTGAGATGTTTTGCTAACTTCAACTTTCTGGAATCCAATGGAACTTTAATGGCAAAACAGGTTAGCCAAAGATCAAAGAGCGAGGTCCCCATGGACGTTGTATCATCCCACAACAGTGGCACCAGCCCAATCGTGCATCATGAATTGCCAACTACTAATGCTCTAGAGGCTAAACTATTGGTAGAAAGAGATTCTGCTTCTGCACTTAGAGATGAAGTTGACATGTTGAGGAAGCAAACAACACAATCACAAGCATTACTCAAGACAACCATTAAATATTTGGTGGATTTCAAAACGAAGCAGGCTGAGACTGACCGCATTGTTAAGGTCCTGAAGGAAAAAAGGAAATTAAATTCCCACTTGGTAAATCATAGGTGAAATGTTCTTTCCATAACCTTTGTGTTGTTTATTCATGTAATCGATCAAACCATTTGTTTTAGAGATCATGTAATATTTTTTTGGTTTTTTGGTTTGTAATATTTTTTTAGCACAAGTGTGTATTAATTGATAAGACTTTGAGACATTTCATTTTGATTGTTGTGCCAGATCTACAAATATGCCAATCAGGCTGAATGTGCATTCAGCAATAATAGTAGTATAGATGGACCTTAAGTGGCACGCATCGGAAAGGGACGAGATGTTGTACTATCTTCGCTAAAAAAAGGAAGCTCTTGTAACAAGAAAAGTACAGCGGCCTGGCTTATGTATGTTAGTTGATATTATTGATCCATATACTCTATCAGTGTTTATATGTCTGTTAGTTTTGTACATTATTGGTTATTGACTCGGTATTTGAATCTTGATACATCGCTTGTGTACATATCTAAATGGGAGTACACATTATGCTGCGTGTGACACTTGAGTTGGACATAAAGCGGTTTCAAATATTCGAATTCACCTTAAACTGGATTCTAGCTTCTGAATTCGAGTACCGGCATTTGTAAATCATATTCATATATGACAGTGGAATACATCTTTGTCGTGCTTTTGAAGATATATAAAAACACATAGATGATTTATAAAGATTCGTATAGGATTACAAAATGGATTCGAATTTAGTTGCCAGGGTAAACATGGATGCTTATTGTCCCAAAGTTTGAGAGAAGCGGCAAAATGTCCACTCCCACGTTGGCTGCCCGAAGCCAGTGTTTGGGAGATGGAAATTACTGCCTACCCCTTGCACGGACAATCCATCGGCCCAATTTCCACTGCTCTCAATAGGGGTAGGTTAGTAACTTCAATTAGATGTGATATGACCGCCTCTGAGCCCATTCCGACACGGTGGGCGCCAAACATGGGCGGCAAAACACATTTGATTCAAGCTCGTCCGAAAGACCTCTGTCTCTCCCTACATTTCCCCATTCATACACGGTGGGCGGCAAAACAAACTCGAGTCGGCCGAAATTGATGTAGGCAAATATTTTCAATAGGGGCAGGTTTGTAACTTCACTCAGACGTAACACAACCACCCTACCAGTCAGCCCCGTTCATACACCGTGGGCGCCAAAACACCCTCTCCTCGCCCGAAATCGCTCTGGGCAAATATTGGCGAGATGCAAGATTACCGTCCTATCCCCAACCGACGAGACGTCCAAATTTTAAACGGGGGCTAAGTTCATAACTTTTCCATATTTCAAATAGGCGTGTCCCAAAAACATGGTTCCCCGTACCTCTCCCTCCATTTTCCCATTCATACACCGTCCACGCTAGAACACCATCCCCACACCAGCCTCCTCCATCCACCACCCCATCCATCGCCGCCGTCCTCCACCCCATCCATCGCCACCGTCCTCCACCATGCCAGAGCGCCTACCAAGACCGCGTCGTCCACTTCTAGAGATGGACGTTTCTCATCCACGGCGACAGACCAGGAGCCTTGCATCATGTCCTCTCACTTCATCGGTGCCGTCGTCCTCTTTGTCGGGGCCGCTCACACGACCTTCTCGTCCACCGCAATAGGACTTACCCCTGATGCACCCGTCTACCGTCGCAGATCTGCTTCAACGCCATCGACAGCCATCGCACCCCCGATGCCTACACGACACGACAAGGAGAGATGGTACTTCACATCTCCTCAACTTTTTGATCTCAACCAGAAAATAGATCATAACTTGGTTACTATACTTTCTTTTTAGCTCTTAGAATTTAGTTCTTAGTTCTAAGCAAACAATGGATGCTAAATAGCATTTCTGCGGTTTGCAGCTTTAAATCTGCCATGGCACAGTCATAATAGGGTTTAATTGATCATGCTTAGGGTTTAAGTGATCATGTTGGTTCCATGGTGGTTTCTTTAATAGAAATCGGAGGGGAAACCCTCTTTTGCTCAAAAAAATTGCTTAGGGTTTCCCCCTTTTATGATCACTATACGATCATCATACGTGCTTCGTGTCATAATAACACTGCTCCACCCATCAAGCTAAACAAGCATAGTTGTGCAAATACGAATCTGATATTATTAAAACAGAGTCATTTAATTGGTCAACTAAATATTCCTAATTTAGTTTCGAAAACGCATGTTCGCTGCTCGGGTGTGTATCTCTACAGGGTGCCCACGGTGGGCCGCGGCCCACCCTGGGATTTTGGGCCGGCGCAGGCCCCAATTCCCCTCTATTCTGCTGCGCTTCCGATCTCTACTCACCCCCAGCCGCCTGCCTCGCCGGCGACTTGCCGTCCCAGACGGCATGACTCTAGGAGGAGACTCCGAACTAACAGGAGGTCAGGAGCCGCTCACCCAACAGCATCACCGCTGCGCGGGCGTGCCGCCGTGCCTACCTTCCCAGTCCGTTCAGGGCTCAGGCGTGTAGCAGCCACTAAGCCAACCCGATTTATCCTGAGATACGTTGTCAACACTCAGTAGCCACTCCTCATCACCCATTTCTAATTGATTCATTACTCATTAGGCATGCCTGTCATTAGGGTTTGTTGTGTACTGAGTGCTACCTACACTTAATGGTTCAGATGTATTTCAGTAATCTTTAGTACCTATAAAGTTCACAGGGTTTCAAAATTCCGGCCCTAGGAACAGACACTAGTCATTTTGGATTGTTGGTCGTAGTGACATTGACCAAGATTACTACTGCAGGCCAGGTTTATTGACAATTTTACTTGTCTTTCTTACTCATTCGACATGATATCCAATTATTCACGTCGATTTGTTGCAAACAATAAGTGCTAGACCAGCTTCTTGATTCAGATTTTGGATGGTCTCTTACTGCAGTTACATTTCTGCATACTTGTCCTAGTAAGCTCACAAGTAATGATTGATTCACTACATCTATGCTTGCCTTGTCATATTTGTTGTCAATATTCTTTTAGGGTGGACCACCCTGTTTCAAAATACTGGAACCGCAGACATGAGTGAATAGTATTTCTCTGTGTGATCTCTTCCATCATGTGTGGGCAACGAACACTGCATTGTATAGGAAGAAAGTGTCATTTCCACCTTTTACATAGACTACGATCTTTTACATGGAATACAATCTGCCTACTTGCTTTGTGTCGCACTACCAGCACTCCACCCATGAAGCTAAACATTATGCCAGTCATAATTCCTAAGTTTATTTGTTCAAATACGAATTTGATATGATTCTAATGTTCATACTTCAGTTTTGAAATGTGTGTCTGCCTGTTATAGAGACATAAGAGGTTTGTATTTATGTGTGTGGTCTGGTCAGCACGGTTGGGGGGTTAACTTTGCATATGCAGGGGTTTATAGGGAGACACACTTCGAGTTGAATCCGCATTGCATTCCATAGATAATCTGACTACTTTTTATGTTTTCATGAATCTCAGATACTGAACAACATCATAATGATTACGATCTTGCGCGCATGAAAATGATAAAGCAGAACAATGCCATGGCTGTCAAACTTGGCATTAAGGGACTGAAATCATGTCTAGATGCAATGCAATGCAAACGCTCTCCACCTACAGATTCATGCTCAGAATATGATCCTAATAGTGATTCTGAGCTAGAGGGAGACCTAAGTCAATGTAGCTCCCTAGTGGAGGAGTCAGAGGTAGATGCCCTATCTTATTCACCCATCAAGGTGCTTGCTCTAACTTTCCAAGGTTATATTGGTCGCACATATCTTGCAACTGATGCTTTGCATTGCTTTTACTTTGTTGCACAGCCATTAGCTTAGTTTACACATCGTGTATGTGAATACAACTTGCCTATCCATTTTCAGTACATATTCCATCTATCATCATACCACATTTATCCATTCAAATGTTTTTCTTGTGTATCAGACGTTCAAAAGGAAGAGGGTGATTGCTGATCGCGGAGGAGCACGAGAAAAGTATTTGGAAAAGGTAGTGACAGCTGATAAATCAAATAGCCCATTAGGTGTAGTGTGGGGACCCCGACTCATAAGTCGTGATCACCAAATGCACGTGTACAGTGATCCCAGAGATCAATGCTCACTGAACACACAGAAGCTGAATAACAAGAGTCTTACATCCATACATACCGTCTTACACAAATTATGACCATTATGGTCAAGTCTTACATAGATAAAGCCACAAGGGCCGAATACCAAATAAACTTAAGCAGCGGAAATCTTCGTCGATAAGTAGAACCCATGCCATCTGCCTTAATCCTATAGGCATTCTGACTGGGAAGCGTCCTAGTTCGCATGTTCATCTCCAAAGGACTCTTCTTCGATCTCCTGTTCTTCCATGCCTGGCCAATTAAATAACCAGTGGCAAGCCAATGAGTACTTTGAATGTACTCGCAAGCAACCCATGTTTTGGCTCAAGAAACAACAATGCATGACATAGGTAAATTTTTGTAGAAAGCTAATTTTGTTGTGCTATGACATGTTTAATAACTGGTAAATCATGCATTGTATGAAATCAAGTAACCATAGGGTCTGGTTACAGATATCAACATAAAGGGAGTGGGCTCCAACCCAACTCAATCATGTCAAGTCCTTGGCTTGACCCAAGTAGTTCTTCCCACACACACTGGTTTGTAAACGAGTGGACGTAGCCCAAGAGTGGTTACCCAACTGTCCTTGACCATGGACACGGCTATTCGAATAGTTTTACACTCCGCAGAGGTTGCACACTTTACCCACAAGATCCGGGGAACTTCCGTGTCATCCACGACCTGCGGTACCTCAAGTAACCGGGGTAAGCACCCGATCACTATCTTTCCCTAGACGACACTAACAAGGAGTCCACTCGTTGTTCTGTATCCTCACGACGTGCATCATACGAGACTCACTCGAGATCGTAACATCCGAGAGGGGACACAACGGTGTATCCGGTGCCCTATGAAAACAGTCATGGCCGCCCTACCTGGCACGACCCCGTCCCGAGAGAGAGCACCAACTCTCCCCCATCACTAGTAATGCGGGCTCCAAGCTAGTATCGGCCTAGGTAATCAATAATGCCCTTTCCCATATAAGGGTAGAGTGGTTGCGCATGTAAGGTTGGAATAATGGTCGCAACTTAAACCAATCCGCTTTGAAAACATCACACACACTTGCCTCGGTACACCACTTCATCATCAAGTGGTTACCCAACTCATTATCTCCCTCGGGCATAAGTGTCACCCGATGGGGTTTTCGAAAAAAAATTGTAAACAATCTTGCTTCCATTACCATGCATATACCCATCCCATTTGCGTAGCAGCTACTTAGCATCCTAACTACACCCACTCACATAACCCTCATAGAAAGGTAGGTTCATGCATCATGCAAGTGTCAACGAGAAAAGCCGCGGAGTAACCCACCAAAGTGGTACCCTCTCATCATGATTCTGGTGCAACAACAACAAGTGCTATATGACATGCATAAAAAGGTTTCACGGTATGGTCAAAGGGCTGCTTGCCTGGCTCAGCAAAGTCTTCTGGGTCTTCAAAGTCTTCTGGTCCAACTCCTTCGTCAGCAACGCAATCTATCCTTGCAAAATAATAACGAGAAAAATAAGGCAATAGCAAAACAGAAAAAATCAACATGCTCAGAAAAATGTCAACTCATTTTTGTTAAATACTAGGGTGAAAACTAAGAAGGTAAAAATTCCTAGTTTTGGATTTGGAGTCATGGAAAAAGTGCTAGGAATTTTAAATGACAGGCATAAATGCTCAAATTAAGATTTAAATTTGAACTGTGAAGAAAAGTTTGTTTGATAAGAGTGAAAACTGCACTACTAAATAGGTGGGATTATTACAAGAATTTAGGAGTTGGAATTATTACATTTGGATTATTATTTAATCCTGTAGAATATTTGGAAAAGTTACAGAAAAAGAAAAGGGAAAAGGCCACTGTGCAACTGGGCCAGAAAAGCTGCAGCGCAGAGGCCCAGAGGTGATTCGGCCCAGGCGAGCCGAGCGGTGCGCGCGCGCCAGGTTTGAACCTGACGGGCGGGGCCCGGGCGCCAGTGAGAGAGAGGGAGGCGAGGGAGAAGAGAGGCTGACAGGCGGGGCCCGCCTGTCATCCCTAACCCTGCGACAGAGGGCCGGAGCGCACCGGCGACGTTTCCGGGCACGACGGGATGAGCTGATGGCACCGTTGGACTCCTCGTCGTGTCGACGTTCGGGTGGTGCCGGAGTTGGCCGGAGGGGAGCAGTGGTTCGCCAACGACGAGGTTCATGGTGGAGGAGCATCGGGCGTCGATGGCTCCGGCCGTTCCCGACTGCAAAACGAGCGGGAAAGAGGGGGGAAACGGTCAGTGGAGTGCGGGGGTTCCAGATCGGGGCTTAGGAGCAGCGGGGAGAGCTTCTACCGTGCGGACGATGGTGAGCCGCCGCGGCGGAGCTCGAGCTCGATCTCGAGCTCGAGAGCTTCTGGAGAGGAGTGGGTGGTGTAAGGGGGTGATTAGGGGACTGAGAGAGCAAGTGGTGAGGAGAGGAGGGCTCGGGGAGGCCCTTAAATAGGCGAACGGCAGGGTGCCGTGGACCCGTGCGCCGGCGAGCTCCTGCTCATCGCCACAGGGCTCGGGAGGAGCTGGCGCCGTGTCTGGGGTGTTTCTGGGCGTGGACTACGCCGAGGGGAGCTAAGGGAGAGAGCGGGGGAAGGCCAGAGAGCCTCGCGCGTGTGAGCCGCGCCATTGGCGCGCTCGGGCGGCCACTAGGAGAAAAGAGAGGTAGAAGAAGAGGGAGAGAGGGGCTGTCCAGGGAGGTAGATGGGGGTATTTTACCCCTCAATCATTGAGCAATGGCCAGGGGAGAGTTACTGGAGGTAGGAGAGGACTAGGAGGAGCTGTGGTAAAATGTTGAGCTCAAGGAGAATAGTGTAAGTGGTCAAAATGGTGATTTTTGAAAAGTGACAAAAGGTGTTTGATGCAAATTTGGGCAAGCAAATTAACTCCACTTGACATGAGAATTAACAGGATCAAGTGTCACACATAATTGAGGTTGACCACCAAGTTTGAGTCCATTTGAAGAAAGTTGCCAATTTTACTTTGGCAAACCCTAGAAATTAGCAAAAATGGACTTGCTTTGATCTAGCTAAGCTAAACTCTTCTCCTTGGTGCACCACTTGGTGTAGTGTCATAATTTGAGGATTTGAACATGCCCACAAAATTCAGATCAAAAGGAGACACTTGGAAATGTAAAGTTGTTCAAACTTGGATCTGGACAGAGAGGGTTTTGGGCACTTTAGTGAACCAAAACTATTTTGATTGAGGTGAGACTTTGCAAGATCATCACATTATGCATATTTGCCTTGCTAGAATTTTCTTGGATTTATTTGAAAATATTTCTTGTAGAAATATTTCAAATACTTGAAATGGACGGTAATGATTTTGGAGGGTTTTTCCCAATATTTTGAACATGACCATGTGTTGAAACTCTTATATATGGACAATATATGTCCTAAGAATGTCCCTAAAGTTTCTCAAATATTTTTGAAGCTCTAAAATAATTTTAACCTATTAAAGACCATTTCTAGCCTTAAGAAAAATCATTTAAATAAAATAGGAAAATAACTTTTAAAATTATATATTTTTGTGGTTTATGTGAGTCATATATTTTTGAAAGATTTTTCACACCTCAATTCAGGGGTTTTTGGAAAACTAATTTTAGAAAAAAAAATTTGGCCAAATTATTTTTGTAAGAAAATACTATATTGCTCTATACACATGGCATGATCATTGGGCAAAAGTTTGGGGCAGGGAGATGAAGTATATAAGGTGGAGTAGTTGACTTTAAAGAGCACTTGAAAAACACAGAGAGAAAACCAACTCCAAATAAAAGCCAAATAATGCAAAAGTTTTTTTTTCAAACCACACTTTATCATGATTTATTAGCTTAAGTGTTGTGGCATGAAAATCTGGGTGTGACATGTAGTTGCAATATCACTTGACCCACAAAACAGGGCCCCAACTCTAGTAGACTCTAGCCCTACTACAGTCGTCATCTCTGATGCCCCAACTCAGTAGAACCCAACTGCAGCAAACAGTATGATGATGCCAGTTGACATAGAACCAGCTCTACAACGCAAAACCCCCATTCCAGCAAAGAGTACACCAGATCCAATTGCCAAATCCCTTTTCGAACCAGAGAGAGCCCCAATTGCAGCAAATAGGACCCCTATTCCATTTCTTCCCAGTTTAGAAGATGAAGCATATATTGTTGTCAGGAACTTTGTGCGCATCTTTCCTTCATACCGCAGACACAGAACAATTTCCAGTCTTCCTCCGCAACTTACGTGTAAGTAATGTACTAATGTTATTCATGGTAATTACTGCATATGTTTCTACTGATAGAAGACATGAGATTTCATTCTTTTAAATAGGTGAGGACCAAACTGGATTGTCAAGACGAGCAAGGGTTGGTTGCGCTTTTCAAGTACTCGTTGATGAAGTATCGTTCCTACCTGAGGCAAGCGCACTTTGATGGCAAGCCTCTAAATGAAATTTCTGTAAATTCTCCGGTGCTACATTTATCCGACAGTGACTGGAATAATCTTGTTACACATTGGTCTCATCTGCAGCGTAAGGTACTATCTATGATATCACATCACAATTTGAACTACATTTCTGCATGTGCCTTAACGTCACACTTGTACGAAAACAGTTTGAAGAAGAACATTCATTCTCAAGGGACCACAAAATCTCGCAACTATACTACACACTGCATTGCTCTTGTGAGTACCTCTTGCCCTGTATGACCATTCTTAATTACTTTCATAGCTGGTTGATTATGTAGCATCACTGCACATGTTAGCCTCATTATCGTCCATTTGGTGGACATTATAAGATTTGTATGGACTCTTACATAAATTTAGAATCAACCCAATGCTTTTGAAGAGTTTTAGCTCTGCAGTCCTCTTGTAAGGACTGAACGTCGCCCATCACTATACTTACATTAACAACTACTCTCCATCCCATAATATAAGAACGCTTTGTATAGTACACCAGTGTTCAAAACACTCTAATATTATGGGAAGAGGGATTGGTTCATTGTTTAGCATTCTACATCTTATCTCCCTCGCCCACCATTTACTAAAAAATATCAGATCTATATTTAATCTTACCAAAAAGTTGAATACACAGACAATGCCAGTGCAGAAGTGTAGCCCATTGCTCTTATCAGTACATTTTGTCCTATAACGCTTGTACTTCCAGGGATTGGTAGTTGATTATGTAGCATCAATCTACATCTTATCTTCATTATCCTCTATCCCTTCCAGTATTATCATATCTATAGTTACTCTCTACAAAATGTAGAGTACAGGCAATGCTTATGAAGAAGATTATGTGCTGAAATTCTTGAGTTATCCTTCCCTTGACATGGAGAAGGGCATTATAAAGCTGGTGTTAACTGTTAATGTAAGTCAGTCCTTCTAAAGCCTTTATCCTCTACTGCTGTTTAATTTGCTTATACTCCCTATCGTTAACTGCTTTTTAGTTTGCTGTTTCTATCAAAATGCATGTTCGCAACAACCATAAGTTCCAAGTTTTACTTGTAAAACCAAATTCCTTATTCATACCATGCACATTACTCAATACTCCCTATATGTATGCCTGTTTTTGTGGACCTATAATCCAGTGTGTGGTGAAGCAGCCCACGTTTGCACCTTGTCATCTCCTGTTTTATCTTACTGATGTGGCTGATGATATGAACAACATGCCATGCACATTAACCAAAATAGATACAATGATTGTCTTTGCCCTTCATCTATGCTTGTTATGTTGACATGGTAATCCAGTAGTGTGGTGAAGCTCCCCGCATTATGAACAATGCCAAATTATGCTATTGATATTTTGAACTTACTCTTTATTTTCTAATTTGAAATTGGATGGAATTGACAGAACAATTATCATCTTTGTTTATACACGTGCAAAACCTGTCATCTCTCTGCTTGTTCCAGGGTCATATGCCTGATGGCATGTACAAGTCTGCTGAAGGTTGTGAGACAAACCAACATATATTGCAGCTGTAGCGACCAGACCTCAAACAGTCTGATCTCTGTGCATAAGTGTCATCCCTGGATCGGTAATGCTGACACACATAGTACTTGAAGGATTTATAACAGAGTAGCAATCACACACTTATTACATCGAATGTCTCAGAAGAGAACTTATTACAATAAATATGGCTTATGGCCATCTAATACGATAACAACGGAAGGCTTGGAAGATAAAGTGAGTCCATCAACTCCAACGACATCACTGAGTGAAAGACCACGACCTAAGGCTCCTTACTCGTCTTTTGAAAAGTCTGCAACATGATACGTTGCAGCCCGAAAACGGGTCAGCACATGGAATATGCTGGCAATGTAACACAAGAGAGTAATGAACAGAATAATGCTATCACTACATGCATATATGGCTGGTGGAGGCTGTATGGTTAATATGTTTTGCCAAAAGCCAATTTTTCCCTACTGCAAAGGAATAAGTTTTATTTAACTACAAGGTTTGTTGAAAACATTGAGAAGGTAAACCCCCCTCTCAATCCCAATTAAAAATAATCATTAACGACCCATTAAATTAAATTAAGTAGTGATGAGATCAACATGATAATCCAAGAACGAGATACTCAAGATTGTCCATAACCGGGGACACGGCTAACCATGATTAGTTTGTACACTCTGCAGAGGTTTGCGCACTTTTCCCCACAAGAGTCGATCTCCTCCGTTGGATTTCTCGCACAACATGGTTTTTGAGAAACGGGTGACTGAGACACAGTCTTTCAGAAGCGTTAGCACCTTACGATGGGTAGACCGGTACACCTACATGCCCTACATCTGCTAGTCTACCACTGTAAGAGTTCACACAACTTAATCAACTATGCTAGAGCCCATAATAGCTTGTGGCTGCACACAGAAGTTTCTAGTATGAATAATCTCATGATCCCTTTGAGCCTGGGTGGCGGTCCATAGGAGAATCACACGGTACCCCGGGATTTCCAAAAATACAGGCAATCAGCTGAATACCCAGGTGCCTCTATCCACCCAGATGTGTATTTAAGTTTCCACCTTAAGTTGAACCATTAATTAACAATCTCACATCTGTCATGAATACACTCAAACCCAATCCACGTCTACGAGCATAGCATAGCAATATAAGCATAACGCAGAAGTAACTACCAAGTTTTGATTATAAACAGGTGAATAGGTACTACCTCAGCTACTTCCCAACCCACAATTTAATTCAGATCCTAACCATGCAAGTGTTTGAGGATTGATCTAATACAATAAAACTGGGTAGTAAAGAGGTATGATCAAAGTGTTACTTGACTTGCTGATGATCCGCGAAACCTAGAGACTCGTAGTAGCACGCTTCGCACTTCGGGTACTCTATCGCAAACAAACAAACATACAATAAGCAATCAAGCAAGAGCACGGGTAAAACTCAAATAAGAGAACTAACCAGAAAGTTCAACTTAAGAACTCCGGTTTGCAAAAAGAATCAAATCAAATGAAGCAACAAAACTCAAACGGCGAAAGAAACAAGCTTCGTTTACTAATCTGGACTGAAGTCAAATTTTACAGTAGCAAAAACTTGTTTTAGTTGGTTAAACACAAATAGGGTTTTGAGACGAAACTCTAGGCGCTTGAATCGCCTGATTCCGATAAACAAGCGAAAAGTTATACTAGAACGAAAATGGGATCAGAAATCGCGATCGGAAATAATCGTGGGAAATCCGAGAAAAAGAAAAACTGACGAACAGGCTAACGAACGAACGTTCGCTGTCTGCGACTAAACGGTGAAAACAGTTCGTTAAAATGAACGAACGGACGAACGTTCGCTAAATAACTAAACCAATAAAAATAAACCGAACCGATCTAAACAAAACCGAAACTAGGGTTTATGAAATAAAACCGATCAGTTTTATTTTTATTTTTATTTAAAAAAAAGAACCGGCGCTACCTCGAACTCCGGCGGGCGGCTCCAGCGGCAATGGTCGGCGGCGATGGGCGGTGGGGCGGCGTGGGGCGGCGGCGCAGGCGGCGGCGGCGGCGTGCGGCGCGGGGCGGTAGCGGCGGCGGCGGCTTAGGGTTAGGGTTTGGGCGGCAGGGCTGGTGGGCTCCGGGGGGTGCGGGCGGTGGATTATAAAGGGGCCGGCCCGAGGTCTCCTGGCCGGGTACGGCCCGAAGTCGGTTTGACTTTTTTTTAAATAATTCCGACGTGCAGAAAAAGAAAGAAAAAAAATACTAAACGGACCCCAAAAATCCCTAAATAAATTTTCCCCGTCCTCTAAAAATAGGCCGGACAAGGTGAACATTTATTTGGGCCTAAAATGCAAATTTGGAAAACGCATATTTTCCTAATTCAAATAAAATAGCGACAAAACTCCGAATAAAAATCTTATTTGATTTTAATATTAAATCTCTGATATTTCTTTATTTTGAGGAAGTCATTTTATCCTCTCTCTCTTTTATTTTTTGATAAAAGAAATATTTCAGAGAAAAATAATTAAAATCATATGATCCTCTTTTCAAAATTCGAGAAAGACTCAAATATGAAAATAATGAAATCCCCAACTCTCTCCGTGGGTCCTTGAGTTGCGTAGAATTTATAGGATCAACCAAAATGGAATAAAATATGATATGCAATGATGATCTAATGTATAACATTCCAAATTGAAAATTTGGGATGTTACACCAGCAAAGAAGGCAAAACATCCTGAAGATAGCGAGACAACCCCAAAGTCTTGTCTTGATGAAGTGTTCAAGTTACTTGAGACTAGCAGTCAGACAAGCTCACAAAATTCGTTGTCTTGATCAGTTTGACTTCTTCAGTCCCAAGTTCTAGCAGAACGGCATTCTACAACTCAACTTCGACTTGAAGTCCTATATCTAAGAAAGATTGCGGAGAACACCAATGAGAACCTCATTGCTAAACAGCTACACCTGGAAGCTATGACCGACATGCTAGGCTGTTCTCATAGCCTTGCTCAGCAGCTTGCGCAACAGTTCCCGCACAAGGCTAACCTTTCTTGAGCTGTCTTGGAAGTGGTCTTGGTTCAATATTATTTTGTTACACTGCAATGGTGCCCAGTTTTTGTAATTTGCTTCTTCGTTGAGCTTTATGATCACTGGTGGCGAACTTCGATGCCTAGTGGATGTAATATACCATAAATCCTTTATTGTATACTGTAGGTTTATTCTAAGTTACTATGCCGTAATTTCTTTATTGTATAGAGTAGGTTTGTTCTTAATTCCTACTAGTTACTGCCATCATTCACTATCTGGAAAAAATCTGATGTAGTCAACCGGGCCGAAACATTCGCCTCTAACGGGCCTGCTTTTTGGCGGGCCACAACTGGGCCGGCCTGCAACTTTCTTGGGCTTGAAAGGCCATTGGGGCCTTCACACTTTGCGCCAGACCCACAACTTACACGTGCCTATATTCGGCCCAAAGGTTAGTTGGGCCTTTAGTGGACCCAACACTTAGTTGGGCCCATGTAGCTTTGGGCCATTAACAGGCTGAATATTCTGCTGGCCTGTTATGGCCGAGAGGAAACCATGGGCCTTTAGTAGGCTGAAATGCATGTTGGGCCTCAATTTTCACTAGTCGTCGATGGGCCTTCAGCAGGCTAAAATGTAGACCTGGCCTTTTTTGGCCCGGTTATATGACGGGCAATTACCAGTCCAAAACATATCTCGGGCCTTAGTTGGCCCACTGATATCATGGGCCTTTAAGATGCCGGAAGCTTAGTACAGGCATCAACGGGCCGAATTATACGACATGCCCTTAACAGGCCCAAAGTCACATTGGGCTGAATTGTTGCCACCTTTATCACGGGCCGTTAGAGGGCCGGATGTCGCGTCGGACCATATATGGCCCATGGGCAGCACGGGCCATTCCCTAGCCGAAAGACACACCAGGCTGAAATGGGCCCATGTCTACATCGGGCCTCTAACATGCCAAAATGTCACTGGGCCGTAATTGGGCCCAAATATTCGGTGAACAATTAACGGGCCAGATCTGGCTTCGGGCCGTAAATGGGCCATGTTTAAACAGGTCGTTATTGGGCTGGCCCACTAGTACCTGAGTAAATACTATGAGCCTTTGACTAGGCCGGCCTTATTAACCTATATGGGCCTCTGTGGGCCCTGTCGCGTATCGACGAATCATAGGCACCTTCGATCCAATGAGTGGATGACATCTGTCCCAACGTTGAGCCGACACATGGTTCCTCTGGCCATTGAGAATTTTACACGTGGAAAATCCCCATTGGTCCGGGCTGTTAACGGGTTATCGGATCCAAACAGGAACCCGATAGCTTAATGGCGACCCGTT
Organism: Triticum aestivum; assembly: GCF_018294505.1. Lineage (NCBI taxonomy): Eukaryota > Viridiplantae > Streptophyta > Magnoliopsida > Poales > Poaceae > Triticum > Triticum aestivum. Next base: position 290,437,273 of record NC_057796.1, read on the forward strand.
ATGGTGGATGCCACGTGTCGGTCACCCTTGACGAAAGCACTTCTGTGACGTGCGATTGATCGTCATGGAAGTGGACACTTCCGTGATGATAATTTTGGTAATGTCAATGAACACTTCTACGACAGCACAGGTATGACTATCTTGATTTTGTCATAAAATCGTCATGGATGTACATATATGACAGAAAACGTGACCTACTGTGAAAAACACGTATCACCACGGAAGTGTATTTTTTTGTAGTGCCAGGAGGCCCAAGAAGTGCACCAGAGGGGCCCTGTGGGGTCCACTAGGCACCAGGGCGCGCCAGGGCCTCTGGGCATGCCCTGGTGGGTAGTGGGGCCCATAGGCACCCCCTCCACCGCCTCTTAGCTCTATAAATACTCAAATATTCCAGGAACCCTAGGGGAGTCGCCGAAACAGAATTCCAGCCGCTGCAAGTTCCAGAACCACGACATCCAATCTAGAGGCCTTTTTGGCACCTTGCCGGACAGGGAAACGACCACGGAGGGGTTCATCATCCTCATTGGTGCTCCTCGGATGATGCATGAGTAGCTTACTACAGACCTACAGGTCCAGTCGTGGTTTTGTCACGGCAGATGTCCCCATGAAAGGACTTAGTAGTGAGGCCATCGCAACTAGGTAGTAGCTTGAACGGGGTTGGTCGGAATAGAGAGACGCGAGATTTTACCCAGGTTCGGTCCCTCGCGGTGGAGGTAAAAGCCTACATCCAGGTTCATTGATATTGATGATGATGATCTCGGTTACAAGGGAAATGTTTCGCTACCTCTATCCCAAGAGCATCTACTTTGATCTTTTCTAAGACTTATCTGTCTGTCTAGAACTTGTCCCTCTTGGGGTGCTCTGCCCCTCCTTAGATAACTTGAAGGGGCGGCCTACATGACTAGTCCTAGTAGGATTAGGACTACTCTATTACAAGTGGAGTCCTAGTCCTGCTTCCCTTGTAAGGGAGATATTCCTTATGTCTTCCTTCTCAAGCCGGCCCACCGAATACCGTACCAGTGAGTCGCAGTCGGATTTCGGGTTCCGGCAAAACCCTTGAGGTTCGAACACTGGGTGCGCACGAAGATTCTCCCTACCTAATCACGCCCTCAGCCTCACCGCGATCTCAAAGCCTAGCTCGACGAACCCGCAACACAAGAGACACGACATTTATACTGGTTCGGGCCATCGTTGTGGTGTAATACCCTACTCCAGTGTGGTGTGGTGGATTGCCTCTTGGGCTGATGATGAACAGTACAAGGGGAAGAACAGCATCCTGAGGAGAGGTGTCCTTGTGCTTGGTGAACTTGTGTGGGTGAGGATGGATCTAGTCCAAGATGAGATGATTCATGAATCAGTCCCAGCTGAGTTGCCTCCTAGTGTGGTGGCTAGTCCTATTTATAGAGGCCTGGTCCTCTCCCCAAATATTGAGCGGGAAGGGAGCCAACAACGTCCAAATTCGAAGGGAGACAACTAGTACAAGTTATCATGTCTAAAGGTGGTCTTCGCCTGCCAAAGGCTCTGGTGGTGACGCCGTCTTGGGCTCCACGGTGACCTCCTTCCTACCGTCCTGCTGGTCTTGGTCTCGTTGCACCGATATGGAAACCTTTGGCTAATGCCTCGGGTCTCCTCGCCTGTGCTTGCCCTCTTTAGCACCAAAGAGGAAACGAGGACACTGCGTGCACTGGCGCCCGCCTGGCTCCAGTCGTCATGGGTTGCGTCACTGGAACCTCGCGAGGTGTTCCTTGCCTTGATGTCTCCACCCCTCGTGAGCCAGCCTGGCGAGGCCGCTCCCGAGCAGGTCTTGTGTCGTCCGCCACGCGAGGCTTGGCTCCTCGCAAGGGTCTTGAGTGTTTGCTGGTGAAGATGGGCCGTGGGCTGCAGGCAGGCAAGTCTGGGGACCCCCGTTCCCAGGACACCGACAGTAGCCCCCGGGCCCAAGGCGCGCTCGGACTTGGCTTTGAGGTGAAGCCAAAGGGCAAGTGCGGAGCGCCGCTGGCCCCAACAGCCTGCGGCCTTGGTCGACGCGTGGCGATTGATTGGACGTGGGCGTCTCCGCTTCCCCACGGTGCCTAGGCAACTGCCCGTCTGACAAAAAGGCTGGCGCGGGCTACACTTGCCTTCATTGCTTTCCTCCGCCCTGCTCCAGATTCCCTTTCTCGCTCCTTGCTTCCGAAATCTCCAGATCTACTTAATCTCCAGATCTACTTAATTGCAAGGTCAAGGCCACTTCACGGCAGCTTGGTACGAGCCGGCTCTGGACGCGCCCAACGTCTCGGAGAAGAACCTCGCCGCTACGTGCTTTCTCACGGCGGGGGAGAGCAACGAGAAGGGGAAGACCGAGTTCCGGGCCGGCTCCGCCGAGCCGGACGCCCAGGGGAGCACCTTCTACCCCTTCTTCATGAGCAGCATCGTCGCGGGCCTGGTTCCCCCTTCTCCGACTTCTTCTATGCTATCCTCCGCCACTACAGGTTGCAAGCTCTCCATCTCCATCCCAACCCCGTTCTTCTCTTGTCGAGCTTCACCTTCTACTATGAGGCGTATGTCGGCGTGATGCCGTCCGTGGCTCTGCTGCGCCACTTCTTCCTCCACATCAACGACGGTCATACCTCCGGGTACGCCAACTTCATCGCGGCTGGCAAGGCCAACACGATCTCAAAGGCTGGGAAGAAGGCCGACGGCTTCAGGAGCAAATGGGTCATGATGGACGCCAAGTGTGTCCACCACGCTTGAGGCTGCCGATGGAGATGCCCCAGTCTGACGAGGGGTGGTCTCGCGCGAAGCTTGCTGATGACCGGGCGACATCGGTGCTGGAGAATATGAACGCCAACCTGAAGCCGGGCAACGCGAAGGCAGCGAAGCTGACGGGGGCCATGCTCCTGAGGGAGTTCCTGATGCTGCGGGTGGCTCCGCTCCAGGCGCGCTCGCGCCCCTTGTGGACGCTTGGGGGCGAAGAAGACAAGCTTCGCCTGAGTCCGGGAGCCTTGTCTGACGAGGAGCTGGCTGTAGCTCTCCGCCTCTTGGTCAGGGACGACCAAGAGTATCCGCTGAGCGCCATCGCTCCCTTGTTCCGTCGCAAGGACGGGCGCAGGTTGCGGCCGCCATGCCCACCTTTGACGGGCGCGGGCTGGTGCCGCCGGTGCCCCTTGTGGTCCCAGAGGCGACGTTGCTGGTGGACGTGTCTTTTGGTGACTCCCTCAAGGAGGAGGAAGACGAGGAGTGTGACTCGATGGCGACCCCCAAGGGGATGGGGGAGACCTCCCTCTTGCGCATGGCCGACATCCTCTGCACCCTTCCTGACGACGATGACGATGAGGCCGATGCCCTCCAGAGGGGGGAGCCGCCCGTGATCCCGACGAGGGGCAGGTCGGCGCTGATCTCCCGAGATGCTGCTCTTGCTCCGACGCCGCCTAGGGCTGCTCCTGGCCCATCTGCTGCCCCTCCTTCTGCTCGTGGAGCCCGCGCGCCCGCGCCTCGGGCTTCGAGGCTCTCAGGCTTCAATCTTATGAAGCGGAGGGACTACGCTGCGGTAGACCAGTAAGTGCTCCTGTCCTGTTTTGTTCTTGCTTATGCCGCTGATCCTTGATGCTACTCCGTTGTGCAATTAGGCCGATGCCCGCGGCGAAGAAAAGGAAGGAGGAAGCGGTGGTGCTGCCCGGGACCAATCCTCTTGCTGCGGCCGCGTCTCCCTCCGTGGAGAAGGGCAGCATCGGCGCTCGCGCCTCTCCGGCTCGATCATCCTCGCGAGGACCGGGGGAGCATCCTCATGAGGAGTCAGCCCCCGTGGCCCCGCTGGCTCCTGATACATCTCCAACGTATCTATAATTTATCTAGTATTCATGCTATTATATTATCAACCTTGGATGTTTTATATGCATTTATATGCTATTTTATTTGGTTTTTGGGACTAACCTATTAACCTAGAGCCCAGTGACAGTTCCTGTTTTTTCCTTGTTTTAGAATATCGCAGAAAAGGAAAACCAAACGGAGTCCAATTGACCTGAAACTTGACGGAGCTTATTTTTGGACTAGAAGAAGGCCATGGGGTAAAAGAGTTGGGCCAGAAGAGTCTCGGGCTGCCCACGAGGGTGGGAGGCGCGCCCACCGCCCTGGGCGCGCCCCCTACCTCGTGGACAGCCCGGAGACCCCCCTGACTTGTTCTCGATGCCAAAACCTCTTATATATACAGAAACCTCCAGAAATTAACCTAGATCGGAAGTTCCGCCGCCGCAAGCCTCTGTAACCATGAGAAATCAATCTAGGCCCTCTCTGGCACCCTGCCGGAGGGGGTCATCATCACCGGAGGGCATGGAGGAGGATCCCGGAAGGGCCATCATCACCATGAAGGCCAAGGACCAGAGGGAGAACCTCTCCCCATCCAGGGGGGCATGGAGGAGGAAGCACGAGGGGAGAGCCTCTCCTCCTCTCTCTCGGTGGCGCTGGAGTGCCATCGGGAGGGGAATCATCGCCACGATGATCGTCTTCATCAACATCACCATCCTCATCTCTTTTACGCGGTCCACTCTCCCGCATCCCGCTGTAATCCCTACTTGAACATGGTGCTTTATGCCACATATTATGATCCAATGATGTGTTGCCATCCTATGATGTTTTGAGTAGATATCCTTTGTCTTTGGGTTGATTGATGATCTAGATTGGTACGAGTTGTATGTTTTATTTTGGTGCTGTCCTATGGTGCCCTCCGTGTCGCGCAAGCGTGAGGGATTCCTGCTGTAGGGTGTTGCAATACATTCATGATTCGCTTATAGTGGGTTGGTGAGTGACTGAAACACAAACCCAAGTAAGGGGGTTGTTGCGTATGGGAATAAAGAGGACTTGATGCTTTAATGCTATGGTTGGGTTTTACCTTAATGATCTTTAGTAGTTGCGGATGCTTGCTAGAGTTCCAATCATAAGTGCATATGATCCAAGTAGAGAAAGTATGTTAGCTTATGCCTCTCCCTCATATGAAATTGCAATGACGACTACCAGTCTTGTTAACAATTGCCTAGGACAATTCTGCACACTGATCCATCATTATTCCACACTCGCTACTTATAATATTTAGTAATATATTCTAACTTTATGGTAATAGCACCTACTTTTATATTTTAGCTCTGCGATATCATACAAAGTTATCCTGTTCATACCCACAACGTAGTTTTATTTCTCGTTTCTAGTTGGAAGCAAACGTTCGGTGTACGTAGAGTCGTATCAGTGGCAGATAGGGTTTGAGAGAATATTGATCTTACCTTTAGCTCCTTGTGGGTTCGACACTCCATACTTATCACTTCCACCTTTGGAAATTTCTACGATGATTCCCTTCACTTGGGGATTATCAAGCTCTTTTCTGGCGCCGTTGCCGGGGAGCAATAGCGTGGGGTTGATATTCTCGTGTGTGCTTGTTTGCTTTCTTCACTAAGTAGATTTTGTTTTTCCTTTTTGTTTCTTTTTAGTTGTGGGTGAAACATACAAAAAAATTAAAAGAATGAAAATACAAAAAAAATTTACTTGCCTCTCATGCCTAAAAAGTTTTTCAAAAAGAGAAGTGATTGGAAAGTTATGCATTGAAGAAGTGAGGGTCGACCTTGAGCACTTGTGTTCATGCTCACGGAAACAATGTAGAATTTTTCGTGGAAGTTTCTCTGTAAATAATTATCCCCTTGTGTATATCCTTTGTATTATAAAAATAATGTTCCTAGCTTTGGTTTTAGGATGATTAGATTGCTTCTTTACTATGTGCAGAACAAAAACAGAAACTTTGTCTGTACCGCGTGATTTTACATTTTTTACTGGAAAGACAAATGGGTCTGAAACTTTTTGCACATTACTTCTGTAAAAATCTTTCAAATTGTCAAATTTATTTCATAATTTGTGGAGTTACAGAAGTTTACTAAACCTCCAGATTACTACAGACTGTCCTGTTTTAGACAGATTCTGTTTTCTATGTGTTGATCGCTTATTTTGATGAATCTATGGGTAGTATCGGGGGTATGAACCATGGTGAAGTTTGAATACAGTAGATATAGCTCTAATATGAAATTGGAATGAGTTTGAAACAGTACCTAAAGGTAGTGATTTGCTTTATTATACTAACGGATCTCACAAAGTTTTTGTTAAGTTTTTGTGGATGAAGTGTTCGAAGAACGAGGAGTTACCGGTGTGAGAAGAATAAAGAGAGGCAAGAGTTGAAGCTTGGGGATGCCCAAGGCACCCCAAGTAAATATTTCATGGATACTCAAGCATCTAAGCTTGGGGATGCCCCGGTTGGCATCCCATCTTTCTTCTTCAACAATTATCGGTATACCTCGGTTTTTTGTTTTGTTCACATGATTTGTGTCCCTTGTGTTTTCCTTTGTCTTTAAAGACCATGCTAGTATGAAATATCTCTTCATCAATTTATAGAATGATCCATGGGCTTCACTTATAGCTTTTGAGTATGACCTTATAGAATGCTCTTTGCGCTTCACTTAAATCTTTTGAGTATGGTTTTATAGAATGCTTCGTGTGCTTCACTTATATATTTTGAGCTTGGATATTGGTTATTTTATATTAATTGTGGAATGCTCCATGAAATTCACTTATATATTTTGGAGTATGAATAATACTATCATCTAAAGCGGGTTTGGAAGAGTGTCAACTTTAGGAACTAGTGATCCCGCTATTCTGAATGAGAAGAATTTTGCTTATGTGGAGAGTAGAAAATTTTCTATGCTTGTAGATCATGAAAAGAATGCTTTATGTGAGGGTTATATTGTTGAATTCATTCATTATGCTACTGAAAATTATTATGAGGGAGGAATATATGCTTGTAGGAGTTGCAATAATATCAAGTTTCCTCTCTATGTGCTTAAAGTTTTGAAGTTATACTTATTTTGCCTTCCTATGCTAGTTGATTCTTGTTCCTATAAATTATGTGTTCACAAAAGCCCTAGGCATAGGAAGTTGGTTAGATTCAAATGTGCTAGTCATATTCTTCACGATGCTCTCTTTATGTTTCGATTCCTATCTTTTATGTGAGCATCATTGAAATCATCATGCCTAGCTAAAAGGCATTAAGGAAAAGCGCTTGCTGGGAGACAACCCAATATTTACCCTTACTGTTTTTGTGTGTTTACATGATTAAGCTACTGTAGTACATGTTTATAGCTTTTGTTTCAATAAAGTGCCAAGTAAGACCTTTGGGAAGACTTTGGTGAAAGTTAATGTGATCTTGCTGTAAGAAACAGAAACTTTGCGCTCACGAGATTAGCTACCATTTTTTACAGAAGAATGATTTTGAGTTGATTCTTTTTGCAGAAGATTAATAGACAAATTCCTCACGTCCACAAATTTATTTCATAATGTTTGGAGTAGCATAAGTATGGTTTCTGTTCAGATCATTACAGACTGTTCTGTTTCTGACAGATTCTGTTGCTTGGTTTCTAGTTTCTATGGCTTATATTTGTCAATATAAATTGTAGAAATGATATGGTATAGTAGACATTGTGTGGAAACAATTATGAAACTTGTCTTTCACAGTACCAAAGTGAATGGTTTACTCTTTATCATACTAACCTATCTCACGAAGTTTCGTCAAGTTTTGTGTGATTGAAGTTTTCAAGCTTTGGGTGAGATATCGATATGAGGAGAATAAGGAGTGGAAATACCCTAAGCTTGGGGATGCCAAAGGCACCCCAAGGTAATATTCAAGGAATACTCAAGCGCCTAAGCTTGGGGATGCCCCGGAAGGCATCCCCTCTTTCGTCTTCGAAACTATCGGTATACCATACTCGGAGCTATATTTTTATTCGTCACATGATATGTGTTGTGCTTGGTGCGTATTTTAAATTTTACTTGCTGTTTGAATAAAATCATTGGATCTGAAATCTTGAATGAAAAAGAATCCTCCCATGGCTAGTTAATTATTTGACTACTGAATGTTCTTCACTTATATCTTTTTGGAGTAGTTTGTCATTTACTCACGTGCTTCACGTTTATCCTATGAGTAAATGGTTGAATGAATTGAATGTCATAAATCTGAATTTATATATGTTTCATATGCTTATAACATGGGGAGTAATGACTTCACACATAATAAGTATAGGTAGTAAACTTATTGAAAGTTAGCAAACATAGAATTGGTCACTTGAACAATTCATGAAAGAATATTGAAGGAAGAGAGATTTCACATATAAATATACTATCTTGGACATCTTTTGTAATTGTGAGCACTCATTTAAATATGACATGCTAAAAGGTTGATGTTGGACAAGGAAGACAACGTAATGGGTTATGTTTTCTTATATCCGAAATAAAGTGTATTGTTTTGGATCATCCAACATGTTGAGCTTGCCTTTCCCCCTCATGCTAGCCAAATTCTTTGCACCAAGTAGAGATACTACTTGTGCTTCCGAATATCCTTAAACCAAGTTTTGCCATGAGATTCCACCATATCTACCTATGGATTGAGTAAGATCCTTCAAGTAAGTTGTCATCAGTGCATGCAATAAAAATTGCCCTCTAAGTATGTATGATCTACTAATGTGGAGAAAATAAGCTTTATACGATCTTGTGATGTGGAAGAAATAAAAAGCGACGGAGTGCATAATAAAGGTCCATATCACAAGTGGCAATATAAAGTGACGTTCTTTTGCATTAAGATTTTGTGCATCCCACCATAAAAGCGCATGACAACCTCTGCTTCCCTCTGCGAAGGGCCTATCTTTTACTTTTATCTTCTACCTTATGCAAGAGTCATGGTGATCTTCACCTTTCCTTTTTACATTTTATCCTTTGGCATGCACATTGTGTTGGAAAGATCCCGATATATATATCCAATTGGATGTAAGTTATCATGAACTATTATTGTTGACATTACCCTTGAGGTAAAAGGTTGGGAGGCACATCTATAAGCCCCTATCTTTCTTTGTGTCCGATTAAAACTTTGAACCCATAAATATCATGTGAGTGTTACCAATTGTGAAAGATTAAATGATAGTTGAGTATGTGCAGTTTGCTAAATCAAAGCTCTGACATAGACCGTCCCTGAAAATAAGATGAATTGCAATTGTTTCATGACTGAGAATATAGTTTGTTAGTTTCAAGAAAGTTTATGATCTATACTTTAACACGTGAATAGCTTGTTGCTTGATCATGAAAAGTTTTATGAAGACGAGCTACTAATATGACATATAATGATGCTAGAAAAAGTGATTGGAACTATCATTGATCAAACTTTGCACTTGCTAGTATTCACAGTTCATAAACTATTTCTTTTATCATTTACCTACCCGAGGAGGAGCAAGAATTAAGCTTGGGGATGCTGATACGTCTCCAATTTATCTATAATTGATGAAGTATTCATGCTATTATATTATCAAGCTTGGATGTTTTATATGCATTTATATGTTATTTTATTTTGTTTTTTGGGACTAACCTATTAACCTAGAGCCCAGTGCCAGTTCCTATTTTTTCCTTGTTTTAGAATATGGCAGAAAAGGAAAACCAAACGGAGTCCAATTGACCTGAAACTTGATGGAGCTTATTTTTGGACCAGAAGAAGGTCATGGGGTAAAAGAGTCGGGCCAGAAGAGTCCCGGGCTGCCCACGAGGGTGGGATGCGCGCCAACCCCCTGGGCGCGCCCCCTACCTTGTAGACAGCCCGGAGACCCCCCCTGACTTGTTCTCGACGCCAAAACCTCTTATATATACATAAACCTCCAGAAATTAAGATTAGCTACCATTTTTTACAGAAGAATGCTTTTGAGTTGATTCTTTTTGCAGAAGATTAATAGACAAATTCCTCACGCCCACAAATTTATTTCATAATGTTTGGAGTAGCATAAGTATGGTTTCTGTTCAGATCATTACAAACTGTTCTGTTTCTGACAGATTCTGTTGCTTGGTTTCTAGTTTCTATGGCTTATATTTGTCAATATAAATTGTAGAAATGATATGGTATAGTAGACATTGTGTGGAAACAATTATGAAACTTGTCTTTGACAGTACCAAAGTGAATGGTTTACTCTTTATCATACTAACCTATCTCACGAAGTTTCGTCAAGTTTTGTGTGATTGAAGTTTTCAAGCTTTGGGTGAGATATCGATATGAGGAGAATAAGGAGTGGAAATACCCTAAGCTTGGGGATGCCAAAGGCACCCCAAGGTAATATTCAAGGAATACTCAAGCGCCTAAGCTTGGGGATGCCCCGGAAGGCATCCCCTCTTTCGTCTTCGAAACTATCGGTATACCATACTCGGAGCTATATTTTTATTCGTCACATGATATGTGTTGTGCTTGGTGCGTATTTTAAATTTTACTTGCTGTTTGAATAAAATCATTGGATCTGAAATCTTGAATGAAAAAGAATCCTCCCATGGCTAGTTAATTATTTGACTACTGAATGTTCTTCACTTATATCTTTTTGGAGTAGTTTGTCATTTACTCACGTGCTTCACGTTTATCCTATGAGTAAATGGTTGAATGAATTGAATGTCATAAATCTGAATTTATATATGTTTCATATGCTTATAACATGGGGAGTAATGACTTCACACATAATAAGTATAGGTAGTAAACTTATTGAAAGTTAGCAAACATAGAATTGGTCACTTGAACAATTCATGAAAGAATATTGAAGGAAGAGAGATTTCACATATAAATATACTATCTTGGACATCTTTTGTAATTGTGAGCACTCATTTAAATATGACATGCTAAAAGGTTGATGTTGGACAAGGAAGACAACGTAATGGGTTATGTTTTCTTATATCCGAAATAAAGTGTATTGTTTTGGATCATCCAACATGTTGAGCTTGCCTTTCCCCCTCATGCTAGCCAAATTCTTTGCACCAAGTAGAGATACTACTTGTGCTTCCGAATATCCTTAAACCAAGTTTTGCCATGAGATTCCACCATATCTACCTATGGATTGAGTAAGATCCTTCAAGTAAGTTGTCATCAGTGCATGCAATAAAAATTGCCCTCTAAGTATGTATGATCTACTAATGTGGAGAAAATAAGCTTTATACGATCTTGTGATGTGGAAGAAATAAAAAGCGACGGAGTGCATAATAAAGGTCCATATCACAAGTGGCAATATAAAGTGACGTTCTTTTGCATTAAGATTTTGTGCATCCCACCATAAAAGCGCATGACAACCTCTGCTTCCCTCTGCGAAGGGCCTATCTTTTACTTTTATCTTCTACCTTATGCAAGAGTCATGGTGATCTTCACCTTTCCTTTTTACATTTTATCCTTTGGCATGCACATTGTGTTGGAAAGATCCCGATATATATATCCAATTGGATGTAAGTTATCATGAACTATTATTGTTGACATTACCCTTGAGGTAAAAGGTTGGGAGGCACATCTATAAGCCCCTATCTTTCTTTGTGTCCGATTAAAACTTTGAACCCATAAATATCATGTGAGTGTTACCAATTGTGAAAGATTAAATGATAGTTGAGTATGTGCAGTTTGCTAAATCAAAGCTCTGACATAGACCGTCCCTGAAAATAAGATGAATTGCAATTGTTTCATGACTGAGAATATAGTTTGTTAGTTTCAAGAAAGTTTATGATCTATACTTTAACACGTGAATAGCTTGTTGCTTGATCATGAAAAGTTTTATGAAGACGAGCTACTAATATGACATATAATGATGCTAGAAAAAGTGATTGGAACTATCATTGATCAAACTTTGCACTTGCTAGTATTCACAGTTCATAAACTATTTCTTTTATCATTTACCTACCCGAGGAGGAGCAAGAATTAAGCTTGGGGATGCTGATACGTCTCCAATTTATCTATAATTGATGAAGTATTCATGCTATTATATTATCAAGCTTGGATGTTTTATATGCATTTATATGTTATTTTATTTTGTTTTTTGGGACTAACCTATTAACCTAGAGCCCAGTGCCAGTTCCTATTTTTTCCTTGTTTTAGAATATGGCAGAAAAGGAAAACCAAACGGAGTCCAATTGACCTGAAACTTGATGGAGCTTATTTTTGGACCAGAAGAAGGTCATGGGGTAAAAGAGTCGGGCCAGAAGAGTCCCGGGCTGCCCACGAGGGTGGGATGCGCGCCAACCCCCCTGGGCGCGCCCCCTACCTTGTAGACAGCCCGGAGACCCCCCCTGACTTGTTCTCGACGCCAAAACCTCTTATATATACATAAACCTCCAGAAATTAAGATTAGCTACCATTTTTTACAGAAGAATGCTTTTGAGTTGATTCTTTTTGCAGAAGATTAATAGACAAATTCCTCACGCCCACAAATTTATTTCATAATGTTTGGAGTAGCATAAGTATGGTTTCTGTTCAGATCATTACAAACTGTTCTGTTTCTGACAGATTCTGTTGCTTGGTTTCTAGTTTCTATGGCTTATATTTGTCAATATAAATTGTAGAAATGATATGGTATAGTAGACATTGTGTGGAAACAATTATGAAACTTGTCTTTGACAGTACCAAAGTGAATGGTTTACTCTTTATCATACTAACCTATCTCACGAAGTTTCGTCAAGTTTTGTGTGATTGAAGTTTTCAAGCTTTGGGTGAGATATCGATATGAGGAGAATAAGGAGTGGAAATACCCTAAGCTTGGGGATGCCAAAGGCACCCCAAGGTAATATTCAAGGAATACTCAAGCGCCTAAGCTTGGGGATGCCCCGGAAGGCATCCCCTCTTTCGTCTTCGAAACTATCGGTATACCATACTCGGAGCTATATTTTTATTCGTCACATGATATGTGTTGTGCTTGGTGCGTATTTTAAATTTTACTTGCTGTTTGAATAAAATCATTGGATCTGAAATCTTGAATGAAAAAGAATCCTCCCATGGCTAGTTAATTATTTGACTACTGAATGTTCTTCACTTATATCTTTTTGGAGTAGTTTGTCATTTACTCACGTGCTTCACGTTTATCCTATGAGTAAATGGTTGAATGAATTGAATGTCATAAATCTGAATTTATATATGTTTCATATGCTTATAACATGGGGAGTAATGACTTCACACATAATAAGTATAGGTAGTAAACTTATTGAAAGTTAGCAAACATAGAATTGGTCACTTGAACAATTCATGAAAGAATATTGAAGGAAGAGAGATTTCACATATAAATATACTATCTTGGACATCTTTTGTAATTGTGAGCACTCATTTAAATATGACATGCTAAAAGGTTGATGTTGGACAAGGAAGACAACGTAATGGGTTATGTTTTCTTATATCCGAAATAAAGTGTATTGTTTTGGATCATCCAACATGTTGAGCTTGCCTTTCCCCCTCATGCTAGCCAAATTCTTTGCACCAAGTAGAGATACTACTTGTGCTTCCGAATATCCTTAAACCAAGTTTTGCCATGAGATTCCACCATATCTACCTATGGATTGAGTAAGATCCTTCAAGTAAGTTGTCATCAGTGCATGCAATAAAAATTGCCCTCTAAGTATGTATGATCTACTAATGTGGAGAAAATAAGCTTTATACGATCTTGTGATGTGGAAGAAATAAAAAGCGACGGAGTGCATAATAAAGGTCCATATCACAAGTGGCAATATAAAGTGACGTTCTTTTGCATTAAGATTTTGTGCATCCCACCATAAAAGCGCATGACAACCTCTGCTTCCCTCTGCGAAGGGCCTATCTTTTACTTTTATCTTCTACCTTATGCAAGAGTCATGGTGATCTTCACCTTTCCTTTTTACATTTTATCCTTTGGCATGCACATTGTGTTGGAAAGATCCCGATATATATATCCAATTGGATGTAAGTTATCATGAACTATTATTGTTGACATTACCCTTGAGGTAAAAGGTTGGGAGGCACATCTATAAGCCCCTATCTTTCTTTGTGTCCGATTAAAACTTTGAACCCATAAATATCATGTGAGTGTTACCAATTGTGAAAGATTAAATGATAGTTGAGTATGTGCAGTTTGCTAAATCAAAGCTCTGACATAGACCGTCCCTGAAAATAAGATGAATTGCAATTGTTTCATGACTGAGAATATAGTTTGTTAGTTTCAAGAAAGTTTATGATCTATACTTTAACACGTGAATAGCTTGTTGCTTGATCATGAAAAGTTTTATGAAGACGAGCTACTAATATGACATATAATGATGCTAGAAAAAGTGATTGGAACTATCATTGATCAAACTTTGCACTTGCTAGGATTCACAGTTCATAAACTATTTCTTTTATCATTTACCTACCCGAGGAGGAGCAAGAATTAAGCTTGGGGATGCTGATACGTCTCCAATTTATCTATAATTGATGAAGTATTCATGCTATTATATTATCAAGCTTGGATGTTTTATATGCATTTATATGTTATTTTATTTTGTTTTTTGGGACTAACCTATTAACCTAGAGCCCAGTGCCAGTTCCTATTTTTTCCTTGTTTTAGAATATCGCAGAAAAGGAAAACCAAACGGAGTCCAATTGACCTGAAACTTGATGGAGCTTATTTTTGGACCAGAAGAAGGTCATGGGGTAAAAGAGTCGGGCCAGAAGAGTCCCGGGCTGCCCACGAGGGTGGGATGCGCGCCAACCCCCCTGGGCGCGCCCCCTACCTTGTAGACAGCCCGGAGACCCCCCCTGACTTGTTCTCGACGCCAAAACCTCTTATATATACATAAACCTCCAGAAATTAAGATTAGCTACCATTTTTTACAGAAGAATGCTTTTGAGTTGATTCTTTTTGCAGAAGATTAATAGACAAATTCCTCACGCCCACAAATTTATTTCATAATGTTTGGAGTAGCATAAGTATGGTTTCTGTTCAGATCATTACAAACTGTTCTGTTTCTGACAGATTCTGTTGCTTGGTTTCTAGTTTCTATGGCTTATATTTGTCAATATAAATTGTAGAAATGATATGGTATAGTAGACATTGTGTGGAAACAATTATGAAACTTGTCTTTGACAGTACCAAAGTGAATGGTTTACTCTTTATCATACTAACCTATCTCACGAAGTTTCGTCAAGTTTTGTGTGATTGAAGTTTTCAAGCTTTGGGTGAGATATCGATATGAGGAGAATAAGGAGTGGAAATACCCTAAGCTTGGGGATGCCAAAGGCACCCCAAGGTAATATTCAAGGAATACTCAAGCGCCTAAGCTTGGGGATGCCCCGGAAGGCATCCCCTCTTTCGTCTTCGAAACTATCGGTATACCATACTCGGAGCTATATTTTTATTCGTCACATGATATGTGTTGTGCTTGGTGCGTATTTTAAATTTTACTTGCTGTTTGAATAAAATCATTGGATCTGAAATCTTGAATGAAAAAGAATCCTCCCATGGCTAGTTAATTATTTGACTACTGAATGTTCTTCACTTATATCTTTTTGGAGTAGTTTGTCATTTACTCACGTGCTTCACGTTTATCCTATGAGTAAATGGTTGAATGAATTGAATGTCATAAATCTGAATTTATATATGTTTCATATGCTTATAACATGGGGAGTAATGACTTCACACATAATAAGTATAGGTAGTAAACTTATTGAAAGTTAGCAAACATAGAATTGGTCACTTGAACAATTCATGAAAGAATATTGAAGGAAGAGAGATTTCACATATAAATATACTATCTTGGACATCTTTTGTAATTGTGAGCACTCATTTAAATATGACATGCTAAAAGGTTGATGTTGGACAAGGAAGACAACGTAATGGGTTATGTTTTCTTATATCCGAAATAAAGTGTATTGTTTTGGATCATCCAACATGTTGAGCTTGCCTTTCCCCCTCATGCTAGCCAAATTCTTTGCACCAAGTAGAGATACTACTTGTGCTTCCGAATATCCTTAAACCAAGTTTTGCCATGAGATTCCACCATATCTACCTATGGATTGAGTAAGATCCTTCAAGTAAGTTGTCATCAGTGCATGCAATAAAAATTGCCCTCTAAGTATGTATGATCTACTAATGTGGAGAAAATAAGCTTTATACGATCTTGTGATGTGGAAGAAATAAAAAGCGACGGAGTGCATAATAAAGGTCCATATCACAAGTGGCAATATAAAGTGACGTTCTTTTGCATTAAGATTTTGTGCATCCCACCATAAAAGCGCATGACAACCTCTGCTTCCCTCTGCGAAGGGCCTATCTTTTACTTTTATCTTCTACCTTATGCAAGAGTCATGGTGATCTTCACCTTTCCTTTTTACATTTTATCCTTTGGCATGCACATTGTGTTGGAAAGATCCCGATATATATATCCAATTGGATGTAAGTTATCATGAACTATTATTGTTGACATTACCCTTGAGGTAAAAGGTTGGGAGGCACATCTATAAGCCCCTATCTTTCTTTGTGTCCGATTAAAACTTTGAACCCATAAATATCATGTGAGTGTTACCAATTGTGAAAGATTAAATGATAGTTGAGTATGTGCAGTTTGCTAAATCAAAGCTCTGACATAGACCGTCCCTGAAAATAAGATGAATTGCAATTGTTTCATGACTGAGAATATAGTTTGTTAGTTTCAAGAAAGTTTATGATCTATACTTTAACACGTGAATAGCTTGTTGCTTGATCATGAAAAGTTTTATGAAGACGAGCTACTAATATGACATATAATGATGCTAGAAAAAGTGATTGGAACTATCATTGATCAAACTTTGCACTTGCTAGTATTCACAGTTCATAAACTATTTCTTTTATCATTTACCTACCCGAGGAGGAGCAAGAATTAAGCTTGGGGATGCTGATACGTCTCCAATTTATTTATAATTGATGAAGTATTCATGCTATTATATTATCAAGCTTGGATGTTTTATATGCATTTATATGTTATTTTATTTTGTTTTTTGGGACTAACCTATTAACCTAGAGCCCAGTGCCAGTTCCTATTTTTTCCTTGTTTTAGAATATCGCAGAAAAGGAAAACCAAACGGAGTCCAATTGACCTGAAACTTGATGGAGCTTATTTTTGGACCAGAAGAAGGTCATGGGGTAAAAGAGTCGGGCCAGAAGAGTCCCGGGCTGCCCACGAGGGTGGGATGCGCGCCAACCCCCCTGGGCGCGCCCCCTACCTTGTAGACAGCCCGGAGACCCCCCCTGACTTGTTCTCGACGCCAAAACCTCTTATATATACATAAACCTCCAGAAATTAAGATTAGCTACCATTTTTTACAGAAGAATGCTTTTGAGTTGATTCTTTTTGCAGAAGATTAATAGACAAATTCCTCACGCCCACAAATTTATTTCATAATGTTTGGAGTAGCATAAGTATGGTTTCTGTTCAGATCATTACAAACTGTTCTGTTTCTGACAGATTCTGTTGCTTGGTTTCTAGTTTCTATGGCTTATATTTGTCAATATAAATTGTAGAAATGATATGGTATAGTAGACATTGTGTGGAAACAATTATGAAACTTGTCTTTGACAGTACCAAAGTGAATGGTTTACTCTTTATCATACTAACCTATCTCACGAAGTTTCGTCAAGTTTTGTGTGATTGAAGTTTTCAAGCTTTGGGTGAGATATCGATATGAGGAGAATAAGGAGTGGAAATACCCTAAGCTTGGGGATGCCAAAGGCACCCCAAGGTAATATTCAAGGAATACTCAAGCGCCTAAGCTTGGGGATGCCCCGGAAGGCATCCCCTCTTTCGTCTTCGAAACTATCGGTATACCATACTCGGAGCTATATTTTTATTCGTCACATGATATGTGTTGTGCTTGGTGCGTATTTTAAATTTTACTTGCTGTTTGAATAAAATCATTGGATCTGAAATCTTGAATGAAAAGAATCCTCCCATGGCTAGTTAATTATTTGACTACTGAATGTTCTTCACTTATATCTTTTTGGAGTAGTTTGTCATTTACTCACGTGCTTCACGTTTATCCTATGAGTAAATGGTTGAATGAATTGAATGTCATAAATCTGAATTTATATATGTTTCATATGCTTATAACATGGGGAGTAATGACTTCACACATAATAAGTATAGGTAGTAAACTTATTGAAAGTTAGCAAACATAGAATTGGTCACTTGAACAATTCATGAAAGAATATTGAAGGAAGAGAGATTTCACATATAAATATACTATCTTGGACATCTTTTGTAATTGTGAGCACTCATTTAAATATGACATGCTAAAAGGTTGATGTTGGACAAGGAAGACAACGTAATGGGTTATGTTTTCTTATATCCGAAATAAAGTGTATTGTTTTGGATCATCCAACATGTTGAGCTTGCCTTTCCCCCTCATGCTAGCCAAATTCTTTGCACCAAGTAGAGATACTACTTGTGCTTCCGAATATCCTTAAACCAAGTTTTGCCATGAGATTCCACCATATCTACCTATGGATTGAGTAAGATCCTTCAAGTAAGTTGTCATCAGTGCATGCAATAAAAATTGCCCTCTAAGTATGTATGATCTACTAATGTGGAGAAAATAAGCTTTATACGATCTTGTGATGTGGAAGAAATAAAAAGCGACGGAGTGCATAATAAAGGTCCATATCACAAGTGGCAATATAAAGTGACGTTCTTTTGCATTAAGATTTTGTGCATCCCACCATAAAAGCGCATGACAACCTCTGCTTCCCTCTGCGAAGGGCCTATCTTTTACTTTTATCTTCTACCTTATGCAAGAGTCATGGTGATCTTCACCTTTCCTTTTTACATTTTATCCTTTGGCATGCACATTGTGTTGGAAAGATCCCGATATATATATCCAATTGGATGTAAGTTATCATGAACTATTATTGTTGACATTACCCTTGAGGTAAAAGGTTGGGAGGCACATCTATAAGCCCCTATCTTTCTTTGTGTCCGATTAAAACTTTGAACCCATAAATATCATGTGAGTGTTACCAATTGTGAAAGATTAAATGATAGTTGAGTATGTGCAGTTTGCTAAATCAAAGCTCTGACATAGACCGTCCCTGAAAATAAGATGAATTGCAATTGTTTCATGACTGAGAATATAGTTTGTTAGTTTCAAGAAAGTTTATGATCTATACTTTAACACGTGAATAGCTTGTTGCTTGATCATGAAAAGTTTTATGAAGACGAGCTACTAATATGACATATAATGATGCTAGAAAAAGTGATTGGAACTATCATTGATCAAACTTTGCACTTGCTAGTATTCACAGTTCATAAACTATTTCTTTTATCATTTACCTACCCGAGGAGGAGCAAGAATTAAGCTTGGGGATGCTGATACGTCTCCAATTTATCTATAATTGATGAAGTATTCATGCTATTATATTATCAAGCTTGGATGTTTTATATGCATTTATATGTTATTTTATTTTGTTTTTTGGGACTAACCTATTAACCTAGAGCCCAGTGCCAGTTCCTATTTTTTCCTTGTTTTAGAATATCGCAGAAAAGGAAAACCAAACGGAGTCCAATTGACCTGAAACTTGATGGAGCTTATTTTTGGACCAGAAGAAGGTCATGGGGTAAAAGAGTCGGGCCAGAAGAGTCCCGGGCTGCCCACGAGGGTGGGATGCGCGCCAACCCCCCTGGGCGCGCCCCCTACCTTGTAGACAGCCCGGAGACCCCCCCTGACTTGTTCTCGACGCCAAAACCTCTTATATATACATAAACCTCCAGAAATTAAGATTAGCTACCATTTTTTACAGAAGAATGCTTTTGAGTTGATTCTTTTTGCAGAAGATTAATAGACAAATTCCTCACGCCCACAAATTTATTTCATAATGTTTGGAGTAGCATAAGTATGGTTTCTGTTCAGATCATTACAAACTGTTCTGTTTCTGATAGATTCTGTTGCTTGGTTTCTAGTTTCTATGGCTTATATTTGTCAATATAAATTGTAGAAATGATATGGTATAGTAGACATTGTGTGGAAACAATTATGAAACTTGTCTTTGACAGTACCAAAGTGAATGGTTTACTCTTTATCATACTAACCTATCTCACGAAGTTTCGTCAAGTTTTGTGTGATTGAAGTTTTCAAGCTTTGGGTGAGATACCGATATGAGGAGAATAAGGAGTGGAAATACCCTAAGCTTGGGGATGCCAAAGGCACCCCAAGGTAATATTCAAGGAATACTCAAGCGCCTAAGCTTGGGGATGCCCCGGAAGGCATCCCCTCTTTCGTCTTCGAAACTATCGGTATACCATACTCGGAGCTATATTTTTATTCGTCACATGATATGTGTTGTGCTTGGTGCGTATTTTAAATTTTACTTGCTGTTTGAATAAAATCATTGGATCTGAAATCTTGAATGAAAAAGAATCCTCCCATGGCTAGTTAATTATTTGACTACTGAATGTTCTTCACTTATATCTTTTTGGAGTAGTTTGTCATTTACTCACGTGCTTCACGTTTATCCTATGAGTAAATGGTTGAATGAATTGAATGTCATAAATCTGAATTTATATATGTTTCATATGCTTATAACATGGGGAGTAATGACTTCACACATAATAAGTATAGGTAGTAAACTTATTGAAAGTTAGCAAACATAGAATTGGTCACTTGAACAATTCATGAAAGAATATTGAAGGAAGAGAGATTTCACATATAAATATACTATCTTGGACATCTTTTGTAATTGTGAGCACTCATTTAAATATGACATGCTAAAAGGTTGATGTTGGACAAGGAAGACAACGTAATGGGTTATGTTTTCTTATATCCGAAATAAAGTGTATTGTTTTGGATCATCCAACATGTTGAGCTTGCCTTTCCCCCTCATGCTAGCCAAATTCTTTGCACCAAGTAGAGATACTACTTGTGCTTCCGAATATCCTTAAACCAAGTTTTGCCATGAGATTCCACCATATCTACCTATGGATTGAGTAAGATCCTTCAAGTAAGTTGTCATCAGTGCATGCAATAAAAATTGCCCTCTAAGTATGTATGATCTACTAATGTGGAGAAAATAAGCTTTATACGATCTTGTGATGTGGAAGAAATAAAAAGCGACGGAGTGCATAATAAAGGTCCATATCACAAGTGGCAATATAAAGTGACGTTCTTTTGCATTAAGATTTTGTGCATCCCACCATAAAAGCGCATGACAACCTCTGCTTCCCTCTGCGAAGGGCCTATCTTTTACTTTTATCTTCTACCTTATGCAAGAGTCATGGTGATCTTCACCTTTCCTTTTTACATTTTATCCTTTGGCATGCACATTGTGTTGGAAAGATCCCGATATATATATCCAATTGGATGTAAGTTATCATGAACTATTATTGTTGACATTACCCTTGAGGTAAAAGGTTGGGAGGCACATCTATAAGCCCCTATCTTTCTTTGTGTCCGATTAAAACTTTGAACCCATAAATATCATGTGAGTGTTACCAATTGTGAAAGATTAAATGATAGTTGAGTATGTGCAGTTTGCTAAATCAAAGCTCTGACATAGACCGTCCCTGAAAATAAGATGAATTGCAATTGTTTCATGACTGAGAATATAGTTTGTTAGTTTCAAGAAAGTTTATGATCTATACTTTAACACGTGAATAGCTTGTTGCTTGATCATGAAAAGTTTTATGAAGACGAGCTACTAATATGACATATAATGATGCTAGAAAAAGTGATTGGAACTATCATTGATCAAACTTTGCACTTGCTAGTATTCACAGTTCATAAACTATTTCTTTTATCATTTACCTACCCGAGGAGGAGCAAGAATTAAGCTTGGGGATGCTGATACGTCTCCAATTTATCTATAATTGATGAAGTATTCATGCTATTATATTATCAAGCTTGGATGTTTTATATGCATTTATATGTTATTTTATTTTGTTTTTTGGGACTAACCTATTAACCTAGAGCCCAGTGCCAGTTCCTATTTTTTCCTTGTTTAGAATATGGCAGAAAAGGAAAACCAAACGGAGTCCAATTGACCTGAAACTTGATGGAGCTTATTTTTGGACCAGAAGAAGGTCATGGGGTAAAAGAGTCGGGCCAGAAGAGTCCCGGGCTGCCCACGAGGGTGGGATGCGCGCCAACCCCCCTGGGCGCGCCCCCTACCTTGTAGACAGCCCGGAGACCCCCCTGACTTGTTCTCGACGCCAAAACCTCTTATATATACATAAACCTCCAGAAATTAAGATTAGCTACCATTTTTTACAGAAGAATGCTTTTGAGTTGATTCTTTTTGCAGAAGATTAATAGACAAATTCCTCACGCCCACAAATTTATTTCATAATGTTTGGAGTAGCATAAGTATGGTTTCTGTTCAGATCATTACAAACTGTTCTGTTTCTGACAGATTCTGTTGCTTGGTTTCTAGTTTCTATGGCTTATATTTGTCAATATAAATTGTAGAAATGATATGGTATAGTAGACATTGTGTGGAACAATTATGAACTTGTCTTTGACAGTACCAAAGTGAATGGTTTACTCTTTATCATACTAACCTATCTCACGAAGTTTCGTCAAGTTTTGTGTGATTGAAGTTTTCAAGCTTTGGGGTGAGATACCGATATGAGGAGAATAAGGAGGGAAATACCCTAAGCTTGGGGATGCCAAAGGCACCCCAAGGTAATATTCAAGGAATACTCAAGCGCCTAAGCTTGGGGATGCCCCGGAAGGCATCCCCTCTTTCGTCTTCGAAACTATCGGTATACCATACTCGGAGCTATATTTTTATTCGTCACATGATATGTGTTGTGCTGGTGCGTATTTTAAATTTTACTTGCTGTTTGAATAAAATCATTGGATCTGAAATCTTGAATGAAAAAGAATCCTCCCATGGCTAGTTAATTATTTGACTACTGAATGTTCTTCACTTATATCTTTTTGGAGTAGTTTGTCATTTACTCACGTGCTTCACGTTTATCCTATGAGTAATGGTTGAATGAATTGAATGTCATAAATCTGAATTTATATATGTTTCATATGCTTATAACATGGGGAGTAATGACTTCACACATAATAAGTATAGGTAGTAAACTTATTGAAAGTTAGCAAACATAGAATTGGTCACTTGAACAATTCATGAAAGAATATTGAAGGAAGAGAGATTTCACATATAAATATACTATCTTGGACATCTTTTGTAATTGTGAGCACTCATTTAAATATGACATGCTAAAAGGTTGATGTTGGACAAGGAAGACAACGTAATGGGTTATGTTTTCTTATATCCGAAATAAAGTGTATTGTTTTGGATCATCCAACATGTTGAGCTTGCCTTTCCCCCTCATGCTAGCCAAATTCTTTGCACCAAGTAGAGATACTACTTGTGCTTCCGAATATCCTTAAACCAAGTTTTGCCATGAGATTCCACCATATCTACCTATGGATTGAGTAAGATCCTTCAAGTAAGTTGTCATCAGTGCATGCAATAAAAATTGCCCTCTAAGTATGTATGATCTA
Organism: Triticum aestivum; assembly: GCF_018294505.1. Classification (NCBI taxonomy): domain Eukaryota; kingdom Viridiplantae; phylum Streptophyta; class Magnoliopsida; order Poales; family Poaceae; genus Triticum; species Triticum aestivum. The sequence continues at coordinate 290,460,587 of NC_057796.1, forward strand.
CTAATGTGGAGAAAATAAGCTTTATACGATCTTGTGATGTGGAAGAAATAAAAAGCGACGGAGTGCATAATAAAGGTCCATATCACAAGTGGCAATATAAAGTGACGTTCTTTTGCATTAAGATTTTGTGCATCCCACCATAAAAGCGCATGACAACCTCTGCTTCCCTCTGCGAAGGGCCTATCTTTTACTTTTATCTTCTACCTTATGCAAGAGTCATGGTGATCTTCACCTTTCCTTTTTACATTTTATCCTTTGGCATGCACATTGTGTTGGAAAGATCCCGATATATATATCCAATTGGATGTAAGTTATCATGAACTATTATTGTTGACATTACCCTTGAGGTAAAAGGTTGGGAGGCACATCTATAAGCCCCTATCTTTCTTTGTGTCCGATTAAAACTTTGAACCCATAAATATCATGTGAGTGTTACCAATTGTGAAAGATTAAATGATAGTTGAGTATGTGCAGTTTGCTAAATCAAAGCTCTGACATAGACCGTCCCTGAAAATAAGATGAATTGCAATTGTTTCATGACTGAGAATATAGTTTGTTAGTTTCAAGAAAGTTTATGATCTATACTTTAACACGTGAATAGCTTGTTGCTTGATCATGAAAAGTTTTATGAAGACGAGCTACTAATATGACATATAATGATGCTAGAAAAAAGTGATTGGAACTATCATTGATCAAACTTTGCACTTGCTAGTATTCACAGTTCATAAACTATTTCTTTTATCATTTACCTACCCGAGGAGGAGCAAGAATTAAGCTTGGGGATGCTGATACGTCTCCAATTTATCTATAATTGATGAAGTATTCATGCTATTATATTATCAAGCTTGGATGTTTTATATGCATTTATATGTTATTTTATTTTGTTTTTTGGGACTAACCTATTAACCTAGAGCCCAGTGCCAGTTCCTATTTTTTCCTTGTTTAGAATATCGCAGAAAAGGAAAACCAAACGGAGTCCAATTGACCTGAAACTTGATGGAGCTTATTTTTGGACCAGAAGAAGGTCATGGGGTAAAAGAGTCGGGCCAGAAGAGTCCCGGGCTGCCCACGAGGGTGGGATGCGCGCCAACCCCCCTGGGCGCGCCCCCTACCTTGTAGACAGCCCGGAGACCCCCCCTGACTTGTTCTCGACGCCAAAACCTCTTATATATACATAAACCTCCAGAAATTAAGATTAGCTACCATTTTTTACAGAAGAATGCTTTTGAGTTGATTCTTTTTGCAGAAGATTAATAGACAAATTCCTCACGCCCACCAAATTTATTTCATAATGTTTGGAGTAGCATAAGTATGGTTTCTGTTCAGATCATTACAAACTGTTCTGTTTCTGACAGATTCTGTTGCTTGGTTTCTAGTTTCTATGGCTTATATTTGTCAATATAAATTGTAGAAATGATATGGTATAGTAGACATTGTGTGGAAACAATTATGAAACTTGTCTTTGACAGTACCAAAGTGAATGGTTTACTCTTTATCATACTAACCTATCTCACGAAGTTTCGTCAAGTTTTGTGTGATTGAAGTTTTCAAGCTTTGGGTGAGATACCGATATGAGGAGAATAAGGAGTGGAAATACCCTAAGCTTGGGGATGCCAAAGGCACCCCAAGGTAATATTCAAGGAATACTCAAGCGCCTAAGCTTGGGGATGCCCCGGAAGGCATCCCCTCTTTCGTCTTCGAAACTATCGGTATACCATACTCGGAGCTATATTTTATTCGTCACATGATATGTGTTGTGCTTGGTGCGTATTTTAAATTTTACTTGCTGTTGAATAAAATCATTGGATCTGAAATCTTGAATGAAAAAGAATCCTCCCATGGCTAGTTAATTATTTGACTACTGAATGTTCTTCACTTATATCTTTTTGGAGTAGTTTGTCATTTACTCACGTGCTTCACGTTTATCCTATGAGTAAATGGTTGAATGAATTGAATGTCATAAATCTGAATTTATATATGTTTCATATGCTTATAACATGGGGAGTAATGACTTCACCATAATAAGTATAGGTAGTAAACTTATTGAAAGTTAGCAAACATAGAATTGGTCACTTGAACAATTCATGAAAGAATATTGAAGGAAGAGAGATTTCACATATAAATATACTATCTTGGACATCTTTTGTAATTGTGAGCACTCATTTAAATATGACATGCTAAAAGGTTGATGTTGGACAAGGAAGACAACGTAATGGGTTATGTTTTCTTATATCCGAAATAAAGTGTATTGTTTTGGATCATCCAACATGTTGAGCTTGCCTTTCCCCCTCATGCTAGCCAAATTCTTTGCACAAGTAGAGATACTACTTGTGCTTCCGAATATCCTTAAACCAAGTTTTGCCATGAGATTCCACCATATCTACCTATGGATTGAGTAAGATCCTTCAAGTAAGTTGTCATCAGTGCATGCAATAAAAATTGCCCTCTAAGTATGTATGATCTACTAATGTGGAGAAAATAAGCTTTATACGATCTTGTGATGTGGAAGAAATAAAAAGCGACGGAGTGCATAATAAAGGTCCATATCACAAGTGGCAATATAAAGTGACGTTCTTTTGCATTAAGATTTTGTGCATCCCACCATAAAAGCGCATGACAACCTCTGCTTCCCTCTGCGAAGGGCCTATCTTTTACTTTTATCTTCTACCTTATGCAAGAGTCATGGTGATCTTCACCTTTCCTTTTTACATTTTATCCTTTGGTATGCACATTGTGTTGGAAAGATCCCGATATATATATCCAATTGGATGTAAGTTATCATGAACTATTATTGTTGACATTACCCTTGAGGTAAAAGGTTGGGAGGCACATCTATAAGCCCCTATCTTTCTTTGTGTCCGATTAAAACTTTGAACCCATAAATATCATGTGAGTGTTACCAATTGTGAAAGATTAAATGATAGTTGAGTATGTGCAGTTTGCTAAATCAAAGCTCTGACATAGACCGTCCCTGAAAATAAGATGAATTGCAATTGTTTCATGACTGAGAATATAGTTTGTTAGTTTCAAGAAAGTTTATGATCTATACTTTAACACGTGAATAGCTTGTTGCTTGATCATGAAAAGTTTTATGAAGACGAGCTACTAATATGACATATAATGATGCTAGAAAAAGTGATTGGAACTATCATTGTTCAAACTTGTGCACTTGCTAGCATTCACAGTTCATCAACTATTTCTTTTATCATTTACCTACCCGAGGAGGAGCAAGAATTAAGCTTGGGGATGCTGATACGTCTCCAATTTATCTATAATTGATGAAGTATTCATGCTATTATATTATCAAGCTTGGATGTTTTATATGCATTTATATGTTATTTTATTTTGTTTTTTGGGACTAACCTATTAACCTAGAGCCCAGTGCCAGTTCCTATTTTTTCCTTGTTTTAGAATATGGCAGAAAAGGAAAACCAAACGGAGTCCAATTGACCTGAAACTTGACGGAGCTTATTTTTGGACCAGAAGAAGGTCATGGGGTAAAAGAGTTGGGCCAGAAGAGTCCCGGGCTGCCCACGAGGGTGGGATGCGCGCCAACCCCCCTGGGCGCGCCCCCTACCTTGTAGACAGCCCGGAGACCCCCCCTGACTTGTTCTCGACGCCAAAACCTCTTATATATACATAAACCTCCAGAAATTAACCTAGATCGGAAGTTCCGCCACCGCAAGCATCTGTAGCCACGAGAAATCAATCTAGGCCCTCTCCGGCACCCTGCCGGAGGGGGTCATCATCACCGGAGCGCATGGAGGAGGATCCCGGAAGGTCCATCATCACCATGAAGGCCAAGGACCAGAGGGAGAACCTCTCCCCATCCAGGGGGAGGCCATGGAGGAGGAAGCACGAGGGGGAGAACCTCTCCGCCTCTCTCTCGGTGGCGCCGGAGTGCCGTCGGGAGGGGAATCATCACCGCGGTGATCGTCTTCATCACATCACCATCCTCATCTCTTTTACGCGGTCCACTCTCCCGCACCCTGCTGTAATCCCTACTTGAACATGGTGCTTTATGCCACATATTATGATCCAATGATGTGTTGCCATCCTATGATGTTTTGAGTAGATATCCTTTGTCTTTGGGTTGATTGATGATCTAGATTGGTATGAGTTGTATGTTTTATTTTGGCGCTGTCCTATGGTGCCCTCCGTGTCGCGCAAGCATGAGGGATTCCCGCTGTAGGGTGTTGCAATACGTTCATGATTCGCTTATAGTGGGTTGGTGAGTGACTGAAACACAAACCCGTGTAAGGGGGTTGTTGCGTATGGGAATAAAGAGGACTTGATGCTTTAATGCTATGGTTGGGTTTTACCTTAATGATCTTTAGTAGTTGCGGATGCTTGCTAGAGTTCCAATCATAAGTGCATATGATCCAAGTAGAGAAAGTATGTTAGCTTATGCCTCTCCCTCATATGAAATTGCAATGACGACTACCGGTCTTGTTAACAATTGCCTAGGACAATTCCGCACACCGATCCATCATTATTCCACACTCGCTACTTATAATATTTAGTAATATATTCTAACTTTATGATAACAACACCTACTTTTATATTTTAGCTCTCCGATATCATACAAAGTTATCCTCTTCATAACCACAACGTAGTTTTATTTCTCATTTCTAGTTGGAAGCTAACGTTCGGTGTACGTAGAGTCGTATCTGTGGCAGATAGGGCTTGAGAGAATATTGATCTTACCTTTAGCTCCTTGTGGGTTCGACACTCCATACTTATCACTTCCACCTTTGGAAATTGCTACGATGATTCCCTTCACTTGGGGATTATCAGCTCCGGAGGCACCGGTGTCCGGTTCGGCTGCTGAGGTCCTCAAAGCTCAGGAGCCCCCAGTCTCTCAGGCTATGGTGATGATGCCACCTCCTCCTCCTCCTGCTGTACCGTTGGTTCCAGGTCCTTTTGCCTCCCCTGACATCTTGGAGCGTGCTCTTTCTGAGATGACCTAGCTGCGAGAAGATCTTCAGGGTGCCGACCCCCACCTGGTAGCTAGGCGCCTCGATCTGGTCTCTGGCTGGCTTCATTCTGACGTGTCCGTTCGGGCTACACTGAGCCAGGCCGCGGCGACCTCCGAGAAGGAGAAGCAGGCCGCCACCCAGGCAGTGGCCGCTTGCAAGGCGGCGCTGAAGGATGTCCAGGCCGCCCAGGATCCCTGCCGGGTGCTGGAGGCCGAGCAGAAGACCCTGTGCAACAAGCGTGCGGAAGAAACCCGTAGCCGCAAGGCGGAGGAGGAGAAGATGAAGGCCCAGGAGGATGCCATCAAGGGTCGCGACTTCGAGCTGGGGGAGTCGGTGAAAGCGCAGGCCGCAGAACGTAGCCGGCTGAAGAAGCTGGAGCAGAAGGTGGAGGCGGAGAAGGCTGATCTTGACGCCAAGGCGAAGGTCCTGGCTGAGGACCGCGAGGCCTTCAGGCTCTTCGAGGTGAGGTCTCGGACGGCGCTACAGTCGCTCTACGAGAAGGGCTTGGAGGAGCCGCTGGCCGCCAGCAACGAGGGCCCCGCCCAGCTGCTTCCCTATCTATCTGGTTGATGTACTTGAGGACGTCGTGAGCGGTATCGGCCCCATGGCAGAGGGGGAAGCCCGCGTTCTTTCCTCTGTCGCGTTGACGCGCATCTTCTGCCACCTCCATCCTCGCGATCCCGCCGCCCGCCTTGACGAGCTGCCGGAGCCTGTGGACGGCGAGCACTGCGCAGCCGCCGCCGCAGCCATGAAGAGCCAGGTGGAGGCCCTGCTGGAGAAGTTCTGCGCCTTCGCCCCCACGCCCTTGGCTGGCGGCGCTGCTGATCTCGCCACTCCAGTAGGCGGTGCAGGTGAAGGCGACGCTACCAAGGAAGGAGCATCCCTTGCGGGCGACAGCGGTGTCCTGGGATGACTAGCTTGCGGTTTTTTCCTGTTTAAACTCCTGCAACATGTATCGTGCCTCGTGGAGGCATTTAAACTTGCGTTTGGTGTTGGACAACAATATGCTTTGTAACATTTGCTTTGAGATTTTGCGATTTCCTTCCCATTTGCTTTACGTTCTACGTCGGCAGAGCCCGACCCCGCACATACCTTAGCCGCCGTTGGGTCATCCGGATCACCAGGACGAGACCAAGGAGTGAGGGGCTATGTGGCCAGTTAGGCTCCTGAGTCGCGATGCTCAGGAGTCCCCCCTTGACACGCAAACAGCTTATGGAAAGGAGATGCAGGGGTAGGTCTAGTATTCTGCATTGGTAGGGCCCGACCCTGCGCATACCTCAACCGCCATTGGAACGTCCGGATCACCAGGACGAGACCAAGGAGTGAGGGGCTACGTGGCTAGTTAGGCTCCTGAGTCGCGATGCTCAGGAGTCCCCATTGATGCCCAAATGAACTTCCTACCTTTGCCCTCGCCGAGGCTCGGCTCGGGAGGGGCACGCGACGACCAGGTCCGAGGGACCTGACTTGGTGGCGTATGCTTGGGCGTGACTCGAGCGCAGCCCCCGTGTCCAGCCCCCTTGCGCGACTCTCCTGAGGGGAGGTGTTGCGATGGGGCCAAACACTGAGCTCAAGGGCTCCCTGAGGTTGATACAGCCGTGAGGCCACCCTCAGTTGTTTATCACCAGCGCGGAGCATAGCGCTTCCGTACTTGCACGCGCATAGCCGCTCCTCAGCAGTGTCGATGGCCAGCACGGAGCATGGTGCTTGCACTGGTATGTGGGAAGGGAATCCCTACTGCGGAGAGCCCCCGGGGCGTGTACAGCCCCGCCGTGACACGTGGCTTGCATGGCAGGGCTAGACGAGGTGTGTCTGGGCACTCGTGAGCCAGCGCAGGACTCACGAGGCCCTACCTCAAGGCGGGTTGCGCCTGGTCTTGGTTCTTGGTGGCTGTGGTGGTCCTGCAAGATGGTTAGACAACCTGCGCCGAACGAATCTCCTGAGGCTATCGCATGAGAAGGCCAAGCACCAATGACCCCAGGAGGTGATGTGAATGGGGCCGGCCCGCCAGACAGAGCTCAGCCGTTCGATTTATCGATGCTGCAGGGACGGGCCTGAGCACATACGCCGTGCCTAGCCTCCTTATGCGAAGGATCCTGAAGAAAGACGCTCGGCGTGTGGCTCCCATGGTGGGTGACAATCAAGCAGGTGATAACCATAGATAGATTACGCATGGAAAGCGAACTAGCTCAGATAAATGCAAGAACGATACATGCCACTGGGCTGGACCCGAGCGGCTTGGGGAGCCCGAGGGGCGCCCCCAACAGAGTAAGATAAAGGCATAAAAGGATACATGTCGCAAGGATAGACCCACACGGCCTGGGAATGATGCATCCCGAGGGGCGCTCCCAGCTAAATTAACTTGGAAAATGTCACCTGGTTCCGTTGTCGAAGGGGTGTTGGGGCAGCTGAAGATGTGTGGTGAAGGGCTTGCTCCTCACGAGCCACCGGGGCCGTGAGCCTCGGGAGGCTCTGGGGGTCCAGGTGGTTCCTTGAGGACCGTGTCCATCTCTGCTAGGACTGCGTGATGCCTGACGTCCTGAGCCGCCAAGATGCTTCGCAGGTTGCGCTGGAAGGCGGCAGGCCGAATGGCATGCGAACATAGCTGTGAGGTGCGCCCTCGCAGCGTCCCACGCATGAAGGCCAGAGGAGCTCCTAAGATGCGGCTCTGTTGAGACATGGGATGTCGACTCAGACGCACAGCCCGCCATACTCGCCTAGATGAGGAGCCGCGCCAGGTGAGCGGCGGTCGCCGCGCATGACTCTTGCATTCTGCAGTTCCTGAGTGGTCTTGGCAACGAATTCCTGAGCGCTAGGCGCTCCTCATCCGGTGTCCTCCTGGGAGAAACGTGTTGCGAAGCATGCCTCCACGTGGTGCCCGAGCGCCTCCCTCGTGATGTTGGCAAGGTTTGAGGCCCTCCAAAAGAGAGCCCCCGAGCCCTGCCCGAGGAGGGCACCGGGCGCGCCTTCCTATGCGAGGGAGGGAGGCGCCCCAGGCGTGGGCGCTGACCCTGACGTGGCTCACTTGAGGCGCCGCTCCCCTGAGGCCCTGTGTGGAGTAGCTACTTCTTCTTCTTGGGGACGACCTCAGGAGGGTACTGCGCTGCATTGTTGTCGGGGTCTTCGATTGATGCTGCTTGGAAGGCACGCTCGAGGGAGCACACCGCATCTCTTTCTTCGCAGGGGACTGTGATGATCCTGCCGCTTCCTGGCATCTTGAGGACGCTATAGCCGTTGTGTGTCACTGCCATGAACTTGGCCAGGGCCGGATACCCGAGGATGGCGTTGTACGGCAGACGGATGTGGGCGACGCCGAAGTCGATGAGCTCGGTGAGGTAGTTGTCGTGCTGTCCGAAGGTGACAGGGAGGCGGACCTGCCCTATCGGGGTGGTGGAGCCGTCGGTTACTCCTGAGAAAGGCTTGGTAGGCTGAAGCTGATCGTATGGCACTTGGAGGCTGTCGAACGTCTCGACGGACAGGACGTTAAGCCCTGCACCGCTGTCGATGAGGGTCTTGGTGACTTGCACGTTGCTGATGACGGGTGAGCAAAGCATCGGGAGGGCGCCAGCGGTCCGCGCACTTGAGTTGGTCTGCTGAGCTGAAAGTGATGGCGCACTTGGACCACCTAAGCAGGCGTGTGGCCTTGAGACAGGGAAGGACTGCGTTCACCTCGCGAGCAAACTGTTTGAAGATACGCTGAGAGGCTCGGGCCTGAGCTCCGCCCAAGATGCAGGCGATAGCACGCGGCTCCTGGTAGCCACCAGCCCCCTCGTCCTGATGGTGGTCGTTGTTCCTTCTTGGTGGTGGCGGCAGCGGAGGAAGGCCAGCGTTGCCCTGGGGGCGGTCCTCGCGAGGCTGATCCCCCATGCGCCCTCACGAGGCCAGTCCTGCCAGCGATCTTTGCGAGGCCGGTCGCGCCACTCCTGGAGAGGGCCATGATCGTCCCAGCGTCCTCCGCCACGTCCTCCTCCTCGGCCGTAGCCCCGCTCGTTGCGCTCGGGGCATCGACCGAGGCGTCTGTCCCGAACGGCCCTGAGCTCTTGGCAGTCATTAGTGTTATGGCTGTGGACGTTGTGGAAGGCGCAGAACAGACAGCTGCTCTTGGACCACTCGGGAATGTCCCGGCCGCGCTTCGTCTTCGGCTCCGCTGCAAGCACGGCCACCCCCTTGCGCTTCACGTCCTTGGCCTTGGCCTTCTTCTCCTCAGGATCGGTAGCCAGGAGCTCGAGGAGGGAAAGGCGTCCTTCCTCAGCTCTTGCACACTTGGTCGCCAGGTTGAACAGCTCGAAGGTCGTGCACAACTCCTTGTGGATGGCGATCTCCTCCTTCATCTTGACGTCGCGGACGCCATCAGAAAACGCGGAGATGATGGCCTCGTCCGTCACCTTGGGGATCTTGAGGCGAACGTTGTTGAAGCGCTGGATGTACTTTTGCAGGGTCTCTCCTGGCTGCTGCTTGATGCAGCACAGGTCACCTGCGGCCGGAGGGCGGTCGCGAGTGCCCTGGAAGTTGGCGACAAAGCGGTCGCGCATCTCGTTCCAGGAGGAGATGGAGCCAGGGGGCAGGTTCAGGAGCCACGAGCGAGCGCCATCCTTGAGAGCCATGAGGAACCAGTTCGCCATTACTTTTTCGTCGCCGTTGGCAGCCTCGATGCTCAGCTCGTAGAGCTGCAGGAACTCCGCGGGGTCGGGGGTGCCGTCATAGCGAGGAGGCAGGTCTGGCTTGAACCTGCTCGACCATGCGACGCTACGCAACTCAGGAGTGAAGGCGCGGCAGTCCACGGTGGCCACCACGACCCTTTGCTGTTGCGGAGCCTGCCTTTGATGTCTGCGCACCGCCACCGCAGGCGGTGCCCGGTCTTGTCGTAGTGGTGCTGGGAGCGCGGGAGCGTTCTCTTGCGGACGGGGAACTTCTTGGCAGCTTCCATCTTCTGGCGCAGGCGCCTGGCGCGGTGGGTCATGCCGGGGGGGCGCACGCCTTGGCGCGAGGACACCGACTTGGTGCAGAGGCGGTGGAGGCGCTCCGTGCGGCACGTCGCCCACAGTTGGCGGAGGGTGAGGCAGCGAGAGAGATGGCACGGAGAGCCCCTTGCGGCGCTGATGAGCTCGGCGATGCGGTCCAGCCAGTCCTCGTAGAGGTCGTCGACGGGGCGGTAGCGCAGGAGCTCGTGTGCCATGAGCAGCGCGGCCTGTGCATCCGTGGGAGCGCGACGAGCGTGAGACAACGAGCCGGCCGGAGACAGCGATGGAGTGAAGGTGCGGCTGTCCTGCCGCACCGAGGGGTGCAGCGAGGATGCTTGCTGCTTGTTTCCCGCCGGGCCGGTGGCGGCAGGTGACGGAGAAAGACGGGGAGGCCCGCCGATAGGAGCGGTCTGAGCGACGAGGGCGGCCCGACGCTCAGCGCGGGCTCGACGAGCGTCCGCCATGGAGACGACGAAGCGACGGGACGCGGATCGGCGGAAAGAAAGCTTCGGCGCACCCCTACCTAGCGCGCCAAATGTCAGATTTCGGGTTCCGGCAAAACTCTTGAGGTTCGAACACCGGGGTGCGCACGAAGATCTCTTCCTGCCTAATCACGCCCTCAGCCTCACCGCGATCTCAAAGCCTAGCTCGAAGAACCCGCAACACAAGAGACACGAGATTTATACTGGTTCGGGCCACTGTTGTCGTGTAATACCCTACTCCAGTGTGGTGTGGTGGATTGCCTCTAGGCTGATGATGAACAATACAAGGGGAAGAACAGCCTCCTGAGGAGGTGTCCTTGTGCTTGGTGAACTTGTGTGGGTGAGGATGGATCTAGTCCAAGATGAGATGATCCGTGAATCAGGCCCAGCTGAGTTGCCTCCTACTGTGGTGGCTAGTCCTATTTATAGAGGCCTGGTCCTCTCCCCAAATATTGAGCGGGAAGGGAGCCAACAACGTCCAAATTCGAAGGGAGACAACTAGTACAAGTTATCCTGACTAAAGGTGGTCTTCTCCTGCCAAAGGCTCTGGTGGTGACGCCGTCTTGGGCTCCACGTGACCTCCGTCCTGCCGTCCTGCTGGTCTTGGTCTTGTTGCACCGATATGGAAACCTTTGCCTGATGCCTCGGGACTCCTCGCCTGCGCTTGCCCCCTTTAGCACCAAAGAGGAAACGAGGACACTGCACGCACTGGCGCCCGCCTGGCTCCAGTCGTCATGGCTTGCGTCACTGGAACCTCGCGAGGTGTCCCTTGCCTTAATCTCTTCGCCCCTCGCGAGCCAGCCTGGCGAGGCCACTCCCGAGGAGGTCTTGTGTCGTCCGCCTTGCGAGGCTTGGCCCCTCGCGAGGGTCTTGAGTGTTTGCTGGTGAAGATGGGCCATACAGGGCCGCTGGGAGAGCCACTCCGTTGGCCGCAGGCAGGCATGTCTGGGGACCCCCGTTCCCAGGACACCGACAGTCGCCAAGCCAGGGCAGGTCACTAGTAAGTCGCCAAGTCCGGCCGGGTCGTACTTCAGGCTGGGTTATACCGCGGGGTATATCCCCGACATTAGCCCCCGGTTTAATTTGGATTTATCCATGTTAAACTGATCCTGCAAAATAAACACAAGAACAGATTTGACAGGTTGTGCTCCGGGTCAAACATTCTTCTGAGTGGCCTCCTGTTCATCCTTAAGTCCTTGTCATTTCCTTCTCCTGGAAAGTCCGGGTCAATAGGCCAGCTTCATAGTCAATTTTCTTGTAGAAAAATATTGTGAAAAACAATCCATTTGAGTTGGCCTCCAATGCTCTGGCTTGACAAAAATATTGGTCTTCAAATATTCATCTGATGTTCAGTCGGTTCGAAGATGTAGAGCTTGCCGAGTTATGATTGCCAAAATTGTTGGGTTATAAAAACTGATGTTTCCGGGTCATGATTGTTATAGACGCCATGTCATGATTGTTGCTGACGCCGAGTCAATCTTATGGCGACTTGGTTCTTGCTTTTGTAAATATAGCTTCCAATTGTTGAATCGGCTCTCCAAGCGTTTCTATGAATAGTTTGGAGGAAATAAACTTTGCAAATTCCTCCATTAAAACTATGATACCTGATTTGCTCAAAATTGAGAATTTGAAGATGTTCCTCCCTTATATGCACATCAAATGTAGCCCCCAAGTCTTAAGAGGAGAACGTAGTGATAGCTTAAGACTTGCTTTAATATAAATGCTGCAACTTTGGAGAAATCTGGGTTGTTCATGTAAGTCGCAAATCATAAACTGAACATTTTGTACTTACCATGTGTAGCCCCCAAGTGCTGGGTCATTATGCAATAATGAGCAGGGACTTAGTAGATCTGATTATGTAGACTTTGAGCAGTAATGTGTAGCCCCCAAGGGCCGACTCAGTAAGATAATACTGAGTTGGGACTTTACATGTACTTCATTGAAAATAACATCATATGATGTAGCCCCCAAGTTTCGGGTTACCTTTGAGATAATGGATTAAGGCTTGTGTACTTTGAATTTTTGACAGGAGAAATTAGTAGCCCCCCAAGGGCCGGCTCATCACTATGTGGTGGGTCAGGTCTTCAATGAGGCAGGTTAAAAATGACCTTGCATTAGCCCCCAAGTGCCAGGTTGTATGCCTGCAACGACTTGGGACTATTCCTTCCATTGTAGAATAAATCATATCCACTGTCTGGACGATATTGCTAAATGCTTTGCATATCAATATTGAACCATGCTCTCTCTTGGTATTTTTGGATGAAGGAGTAATAGCCATTGTTCTGAAGGGGCCTTCGAAAAACCTCAATCATCCAATACTGGTTATGATAACCATAATGAGATTCCAGCCATGTTTGGCTCAATATTGGTTATTAAAAATTTGAATAATATAACCCAATATGAAAAACTCAATCCTTCAATACTGGTTATGACAACCATAATGAAAAATCCGGCCATGTTTGGCTATTAAAGATTTGAATGTATAACCCAGCTTAAAAACCGGTGCTTGATATGTAACTATAATGAATATTTGTCCTTTGAACAATTGTAATTATCATCAATCTGTTCTAGCTATGAAAAGACTCATCAATTGTTGGTGATTTATAATCACAAGACCTTGTGTGTTCACAAGTAAACCCGGAGTTAAATATACCCAGCGGCTCTTAGCTGATGGCGACTTAATGCGCATCCATTGTACTCCGGGATGTAACCTGGCGGCTTATAGCCTTTGTAAAAATCAAGAATTGATAACCCCTGTAAATAGATATGTTATAAAAATTGCAAATATGCACAATAATATAATTCACAAGTCGGCTTTTAAGGCTCGACAAAAAAGACCAGCTTTTAAGGCCCGAATCGAGGGCAGGTTACAACCCAGAGAATCATGGTCATAAACAATCATTGAAAAGATTATAATGGCGGCTTATAGCCAAAATTATATTGGCGACTTAAAGTCAAAACCAGGGCGGGTGACAACCTGAGATATTTTAATATGAGTAACATAACCCGTAGTTTCATGACCCGGGTAGTCAAAATTTGCCCAAAAGCAAAAACTTAAGATAAAAACATCCAAAAACCCAAAAGAGAGATATACAAAAAATCTCAAATATTTGTTAGGCCGGCTTTCAAGACACGGCCGAAAAAGTTGGCTCACAAGCCTTGTGCTTTCAAGGCCGGATAGCCATTGAGCTCACTATAAACCGGCTCTCAAGTGACACAAGCCGCCGTTTTAACCTTAACAAGTTCAGGGTCTTAAAAAAGATTGACTGTTAAGAGTTTGGCGGGTCACCTTGTGGAGTAGCAAGTTGCAAACATGCACGTGTAACTCATAATGTGGCAACTCAGGCCGGTCAAGAGGGTATGAAAGCTAAACCCGGTGGGTTGGAAGCCCACAAGTGACCTTACGATCAAATAACAAAGACTCATATGCATAGAGATGAAACGACAGAGGCCCCGAATTTCAGGGATGCCGGCTTTGTTAAGTTGATCAAAATTTGATAGGCCCATAAGGTAGGATACCCATGTTTGAACCGTGCATCATGGCAGCAAGTTCTCTTTGGAAACCTTTAATTTTTCTGAGAACTCGAACTTGTGAGAGATGACCTCCTCCTGAACCAGATGTTGAGCCGGATATTGAGAGATCAAACTTTGCGAGAGCCAAATTTCCCTTGAGCCAGATTTTAAACCGGAATCTTTCTATTTAAGCCGGAAATTTTCTTACGGCCTTTAAATTTTCACCAATGTGGCAGTAGTCTCCAGGACCGGGTGTCTTCCCTTTAATGATCAGGGTTCTTGAATTTATGACAAAGGCCAATTATGCCGAGTCATGTCTGTGTAGCCCCCGAGTCTTAAGATGACTCTATGAGTTAACTTGAGATTCTCCATACTTGACTGTAATATAAATCGTCATATAATTGAACAGCAGAATGCTGGGATGTGTTGAAGTTGGAGGCAAAGTAGTGAGTTGATGATCTTCGCAACACTCATTGTCCTTGACATTGATAACACGATGTGAATCCACGGAGGGTTGAGGTTCACCGCAGTGGGTTATAAATGATCCCGTATGAACTGTATCAGTACCCGGCCATATTTTCATCCTCGCTGGTTCTTAAAGTTAATCAAACTGCAATGGCGGCGACTTGTTTGCCTGTCCATTGAGCCATCCGTTGGAGGCTGATAATATTGCTCCAGAGTTGTTGGAATATACTGAGCTGCAGGAGCGGTGACTCACGTGCGCTCATTAAGCAGCTTGTGTGAACAGACGTGGCTCTGATTTGTTTTTTGTATATGGAGGAGTCAACCTCGTCATTACAAGACGGCGCAGATGTGTGAGCGGACACGGCTTTGTAAAATCGTGGGAACGGGTGAGTCAGCCGCGTCGTCGCAAGTCGCGCGGACGGATGAGTCGGCCGCGTCGTGTTGATGTAGATTGGGCCACAGAGGCGGCGGCTTGCACACACATTTGTTGAACAATGCGGTATGATCGGATGTGCATCATAATATTGGGTGCCAGCTTTATCTCTGTGGCATGACGATCGCTCTTGCAGGGAATAATTGTCCTGCATATAAAACATCGCAAGTCAGAGTAATTGTTCTTTAAAGAAAAAAATGTATCAATAAAAATCGACTGGATGGATTTCACCTGATTTGTTTAGACAATAGATTATCCGTATGTAGCATCCGTGGATAACCTGACAATGTTGCAGTCCATCTAGTGTAAACATGAGAACAAACCCCTTAGTCTCTATCAAGTGCAAGGTGCCAAAGAACTCCGTTTTGTCCATGAATAGTACACAACATAAATTGAACAATTTGACACCTCGGATACCAGGCAAATGTCAACTTGCTCGCTTGACAGGGAAGCATGCTTTGTGATAAATCCACCGCTTCTTCCCATCAGCTCCACTTATCTGATGCCATGAAATTCAGAATGTGCCTCAATATATGCTAATTTGATGGCTCTTTGTGCCACCTCCACTGCGATATCAAATCCAAATGTCTTGTCCATCAGTAGTATGTCAGTATCAACAGTGTTTGAGAGACCAATAATCGACACTTTTTGTTTTCTCTTCTGGTACTTGGCATGTAGCTCATCAGCTCCAGCATGAATCCCATTCTCACTTAGTGCAAAGAGCATGTTTAAACCTCTTGCCTGGATGTCATTGGTAATGTCTGAAATACTTTCCCCATCATGAGAAACTCCTAGGAAGCTACCACCAGTAAGATTGATATTTTGGACATGTCTATTAAGAGGTGCTTCCGCTAAATGATCTTCAAAAAAATCGCGGAAACCAAGCTGTATCACAACAATGTTTTTCACTCTGTATTTGTCAAGCGTAAGCACAATCTCCCGGGTGATATTATTGAGACCAGGGAAAATCCGCCGCGGGTTACAGTTCCAACCTTTACTCACTGATGGTTCAAAATATATTTATGTACGAGGGCCTGCCCGGTGCACCCATTGTTCAACCCAGCTGCAATCAGGGTCAGTTCAGCTCTAGCAGATGTTTGGTGAGGCAAACTTGATAACCTGCGAAAGTACTCAGTAGTCGTTGTTAACACAGCCATTCCACGACTCTTCAGAAGAACCATCAACATTACTCAGTACTCCAACGGCGAGGCGGCAAGCCGGCGAGGCGAGCCATGGTGAAGACGGGTCAACAAAACCGCAGCTCACGACAGCATGGCGGCTCGACGTACAGTGGCTCGAGGCGAGGCGAGCCACGGCTGCAGCGAGCCATGGTGGAGGCGGCCGGGCGTATGGCAACTTGAGGAGGAGTGAAGCCGAGGTACAGCGAAGGCGGCCGGCGACTTATCACGGTGCACGACAGAGGAAACGGAGTGAGGCGGTGACTTGGAGCGGCGACTCAGAGGCGTCTGATATGTCTCCGACGTACCTATAATTTATTAACTATTCATGCCATGTTTATAACAATTTTATATGGTTTTGGTATGATTTGATTAGAACTAACCCAGACTGATGTTGTTTTCAGCAGAACTACCATGGTGTCTTTTTGTGAAGAAATAAAAGTTCTCGGAAAGGGCTGAAAATTTATGAAGAATATGTTTGAAAAATATAAAAAAATACTGGAGCAAAAAGATACCAGAGAGGAGTCCCGGGGTAACCACAAGGGTGAGGGGTGCCCCCACCCTTAGGGCGCGCCCCTACCTTGTCATCGCGTCGTGGATCCCCTTGACCTGTCCCCGATGCCAACACCTCCTATAAATCCCAAAAACCTCAGAAATAAACCTAGATCGGGAGTTCCGCCGCCGCAAGCCTCTGTAGCCATGAGAAATCAATCTAGGCCCTCTCCGGCACCCTGCCGGAGGGGGCCATCATCCCCGGAGGCCATGGACGAGGATACTGGAGGGGGCCATCATCACCATGGAGGCCAATGACCAAAGCGAGAACCTCTCCCCATCTAGGGGGGAGGCCATGAGGAGGAAGCACAAGGGGGAGACTCTCTCCCCCTCTCTTTTGGTGGCGTCGCGGTGCCACCAGGGGTACCATCGCCGCCGTGATCATCTTCATCAACATCACCATCCTCATCTCTTTTACGCGGTCCACTCTCCCACACCCCGCTGTAATCCCCTACTTGAACATGGTGCTTTATGCTACATATTATGATCCAATGATGTTTTGAGTAGATTTGTGTCTTTTGGGTTGATTGATGATCTAGATTGGTTTGAGTTGTATGTTCTATTTTGGTTCTGTCCTATGGTTCCTTTCGTGCCGCACACACATGAAGGATTCCCACTATAGGATGTTGCAATACGTTCATGATTCGCTTATAGTGGGTTGCTAGAGTGACAGAAGCTTAAACTCGAGTAAGGGGGTTGTTGCGTATGGGATAAAGGGGACTTGATACTTTAATGCTATGGTTGGGTTTTACCTTAATGATCTTTAGTAGTTGCGGATGCTTACTAGAGTTTTAATCATAAGTGCATATGATCCAAGAAGAGAAAGTATGTTAGCTTATGCCTCTCCTTCATATGAAATTGTAATGACGACTACCGATCTTGTTAACAATTTCCTAGGATAACTCCGCACCCTAACCCATCATTATTCCACACTCGCTATTTATGATATATAGTAATATATTATAACTTTATGTTAACAACACCTACCTTTATATTATAGTTCTCCGATATCATGCAAGGTTATCCTCTTCATACCCACAACGTAGTTTTATTTCTCGTTTCTAGATGGAAGCAAACGTTCGGTGTACGTAGAGTCGTATCAGTGGCAGATAGGACTTGAGAGAATATTGATCTTACCTTTAGCTCCTTGTGGGTTCGACACTCCATACTCATCACTTCCACCTTTGGAAATTGCTATGATGATTCCTTGCACTTGGGGATTATCAAGCTCTTTTTGGCATTGTTGCCGGGGAGCAATAGTGTGGGGTTGGTATTCTCGTGTATGCTTGTTTGCTTTCTTCACTAAGTAGATTTTGTTTTCCTCTATGTATGTGTGTATATAGCTAGGTCTTTCATAGTTTTCCACACAAACCGATCAATCGATATATCCAGTGAGGTCTCACCCTCTTTCCCACGTCCACATCGATCAATCTATACCTCTCTATATAGGATTAACATATATAGCTAATACACCCACATTAATTATATATCCAACGTCCCCCTCTCATCATCCATGCCTTCCGCTTCATCTCTCAGATGCGTGCACAATGGCAAAGACAGGGGGCAGTAAGGGCCCTGCCCCCCTCCCCCCTAACATCACTATATATCGAGGCTAATATGAATGTGATCATTAGACAATTGCTGCTAAAAATGGTTTAAGTTCATGAATTGACCCTCCTCGTAAAGGATTAGCAATGCTTGGCCCCCTAGCTCATTTATTTTTCATGGCTCCGCCACTGCGCGCAACAGCGCACGTGTTCACCCCCTCTCTCTAAATATCGATCTCGCACTTGTGCATTCCTTCATAGTCTCCCTCCACTCGGCCCCTCGCACCATCTTCTAGCCCCCCACCGGATTTTGCCACATGTACAATCTAGCAGACTCCATGGTTGAACTTAAGCATAATTCACAAACCTCAAAACAAGAGTGGTTCTCTTTTGTTCTAGAATCTTCCGTATCATAACTGCCCCAACTTTTTTTAGTTGAATTGCCATTATTTGTTTTTACTTTATGCTTTACAACGCACAATTCCATGAATCATAAAATAGATTAAGGGCTTCTTTGATTCAAAGGATTCTCAAAGGAATTTTGGACGATTCTAATCATTAGGAATTTTTCCTATCTTGGTTGTTTGATTCGTAGGATTGTAAACCATAGGAATTTTTCCATATGATTCATTTGCACTAGATTTCATAGGAAACATCCCATCCACTCAAACCTCTTTGAAAGAATTCTGCGTTTTTTCTATGCACAATCAAACACTCGTACAATCCTGTAGGATTCAAGACGACATTCCACTATAATCCCATGTTTTTCCTATTCCCGCGTTCTTAGCTTTTTTATAAAACCTAATTGATTTTGAATGAGATGAACTATAAGAATTAAACGAAGCGCTACATCAGGCATATATGACTCAGAGCTTACATGCTATAGTGTGGTATTTATTCATAATTTGGTTGCAAAATCTTATGCGTGCAATGCACGTGTACCTTACTAGTACTTCGAGTATGTGCAAAACACGTAAATTAGAATACCAATGGCACGCTACACAGTGTCTCTCTTACAGTTCATGAAGCCACGTGGCACATGTGGAGGCGTTGTCGCGACCTCCTTGCATGGATTGATCACACTGACGTGCTGCTAGTTCCAGAAGAATGTACTCGTCCTCCCTGAGCCGTACTGGCAGTACATGCAAGAAGCGAAGATGTGCACGCACGCCACGCACGCATTCATTCCCTTGCACGCACATGCGGGTACACGGGCGGACGCAATTTTGTACCAAGATCCACCCCATGTGATAATTTGACGCGTGTAAAGTCGTTCACTTCATTGATGGTCAATTAATACAGCGCATGCAAATTGAGTGGACGTGAGGGCGGAAGAAGGACATTATTACTCCATTGCGCGCATGCGAGTAGTTAAATCGTGGGTTGCTAGTAGTACTTCCATTGGTCTCCTTCATATATTGTGCCAATTTTTGACAGTAACATAATATTTACGCATTTGAGCAGTGTAGTACTTGAAATTTATGTTCCGCTAAACTCATCAGGAGCCGTTTGGGGCCTCGAAACCAAAACCATCAATTAATCTTTACCTTGTTCCCATCACATTCAAAAGCTTGCTCACACCTACTAGTACGTACCAAACCTGAACGTGTTCCCACTATGCAGGTATTAGTACTAGTGCTAGTACTTAGGTTATAAAAAGGGGAACTACCTAACCGAAAATTACTCTACCTTTCCTCCTCATAAGTGCTTCTTCTTCGTCCGTCGTTGCCATGGCCGGTGAGCAGAGCTCTAGGTCAAGAACTAATCGTAACAAGGGAGCGGCAACCAAGCTGCGAAAAAAAGAGAGGGCTCGCCGCCACGTAGAGACCTCGAAAGATCTCTCACGGGCAAGCGATTGCTCCCAGGAGCGCCCTAGCCGCGGAGGCGAACATGCCGAGCCGACGGAGCTCGAGTCGTTATCCCTCGACGGCATGCCCGATCAGCTCAATAAGCAGAAGGAGTTCATCCAAGGCTTGATGGAGTTGCTGAAGGAGAACCTCGACGACATGCCCGCTGAGCTCAATCAACAGGGGGAGTTGACCACCGGCTTGGTGATGCTGCTGAAGAAGAGCATTTCCTCGGAGAAGAAGGCGACCGGTGAAATCCTGCGACTTCAGGAGGACAAGGCGAAGCTCTGCCACGAGATCGACCTGTTGAAGGAGAAGAACGCCGGCTGGAAGAAGCTGCATGAGAATAGTAGTTCCTCGACGAAGATGCTGCAGGCCCTCGTTATGGAATAGAAGGAGGAGTTGGAGAAGCTCCGCATCGAGCACCCGGCTGCTGTCAAGGTACGTAATGCGGCCGTGGAACAGATGATGAAGGCTCGCGTCGAGAAATCCCGCGTCATGGACAGAATGAAGAAGATGGCGGAGGAGACGCGCAAGGAGATGGAGGTCGTGGAGGCGATGAAGAAGCAGTTACGACTCCGCGGCGAATTAGATCATTTGGGGTGATAATCTTCCTTCTTCTTTTGCTCATGCGTTTCATCTTTTGCTTCGGGTGTTTCGCCGCACGTGTCACGTTCTCTGCGAGGCATGAATAGAACAATGTTTTTTTTGAGGGAATGAATAGAACAATGCTAACAATGAGATGACTAGCAAATTAGATCATTTTTTATCGCCATATGGCACTGGGCTACCGTGTTTCGTGCTCCTCCGTCGCAGTACTACTCCAGTGGAAAACTTGAGTATACCGCACGGTTCTTTGCTCCTCCTCGATCAGGTCATCGGCGCATTTATACGAACAGTCAAATCACAAGGCCCGCCTTCCAGCAGTAATGAGCCGTCAAATCACAAAGTCCCTCGCCTCTCGTGAAACCTACCAAGCTAGACTGCCCCGCCCTCTAGCCTTTTAAATATGTATACTTTTGTACAGCAGTAGTATCGATGGATTGCGCCATGGAGCAAAACTTGCAATTAAAAAAAGGTGGTACATATAGAGAGCGCTCGTCGCCAAATTATGCATATAGTACTATTAAAAAGGCTAGTCACAATAATGGTGTCCAGCACAACCCACCCCTCAAATAAAACTAAGAGGGTGCTTGGATACGTTTTTGTTGGGGAACGTAGTAATTTCAAAAAAATTCCTATGAACATGCAAGATCATGGTGATGCATAGAAACGAGAGGGGAGAGTGTTGTCCACGTACCCTCGTAGACCGAAAGCGGAAGCGTTAACACAACGCGGTTGATGTAGTCGTACGTCTTCACGATCCGACTGATCAAGTACCGAACGTACGGCACCTCGGAGTTCAGCACACGTTCAGCTCGATGACGTCCCTCGAACTCCGATCCAGCTGAGTGTTGAGGGAGAGTTTCGTCAGCACGACGGCGTGGTGACGATGATGATGTTCTACCGACGCAGGGCTTCGCCTAAGCACCGCTACGATATTATCGAGGTGTAATATGGTGGAGGGGGCACCGCACACGGCTAAGAGATCAATAAATCAATTGTTGTGTCTATGGGGTGCCCCTGCCCCTGTATATAAAGGAGCAAGGGGGGAGGCCGCCGGCCTAGGAGGAGGGTGCGCCAAGGGGGGAGTCCTACTCCCACCGGGAGTAGGACTCCTCCTTTCCTTGTTGGAGTAGGAGAAGGGAAGGGAGAAGGAGAAGGAAGGAAGGGGGTGCCCCCCCTCCCTAGTCCAATTCGGACTAGTCCATGGGGAGGGGTGCGGCCACCCTTTGGGGGCTTTCTCTTCTTTCCCGTATGGCCCATTAAGGCCCAATACGAATTCCCGTAACTCTCCGGTACTCCGAAAATACCCGAATCACTCGGAACCTTTCCGATGTCCGAATATAGTCGTCCAATATATCGATCTTTATGTCTCGACCATTTCGAGACTCCTCGTGATGTCCCCGATCTCATCCGGGCCTCCGAACTCCTTCGGTACATCAAAACTCATAAACTCATAATAAAACTGTCATCGTAACGTTAAGCGTGCGGACCCTACGGGTTCGAGAACTATGTAGACATGACCGAGACACGTCTCCGGTCAATAACCAATAGCGAGACCTGGATGCCCATATTAGCTCCCACATATTCTACGAAGATCTTTATCGGTCAAACCGCATAACAACATACGTTGTTCCCTTTGTCATCGGTATGTTACTTGCCCGAGATTCGATCGTCGGTATCTTAATACCTAGTTCAATCTCGTTACCGGCAAGTCTCTTTACTCGTTCCGTAATACATCATCTCGCAACAAACTCATTAGTTGCAATGCTTGCAAGGCTTAAGTGATGTGCATTACCGAGAGGGCCCAGAGATACCTCTCCGACAATCGGAGTGACAAATCCTAATCTCGAAATACGCCAACCCAACAAGTACCTTCGAAGACACCCGTAGAGCACCTTTATAATCACCCAGTTACGTTGTGACGTTTGGTAGCACACAAAGTGTTCCTCCGGTAAACGGGAGTTGCATAATCTCATAGTCATAGGAACATGTATAAGTCATGAAGAAAGCAATAGCAACATACTAAACGATCGAGTGCTAAGCTAACGGAATGGGTCAAGTCAATCACATCATTCTCCTAATGATATAATCCAATTAATCAAATGACAACTCATGTCTATGGCTAGGAAACATAACCATCTTTGATCAACGAGCTAGTCAAGTAGAGGCATACTAGTGACACTCTGTTTGTCTATGTATTCACACATGTATCATGTTTCCGGTTAATACAATTCTAGCATGAATAATAAACATTTATCATGATATAAGGAAATAAATAATAACTTTATTATTGCCTCTAGGGAATATTTCCTTCAGTCTCCCACTTGCACTAGAGTGAATAATCTAGTTCACATCGCCATGTGATTTAACATCAATAGTTCACATCACCATGTGATTAACACCCATAGTTCACATCGTCATGTGACCAACACCCAAAGGGTTTACTAGAGTCAATAATCTAGTTCACATCGCTATGTGATTAACACCCAAAGAGTACTAAGGTGTGATCATGTTTTGCTTGTGAGATAATTTTAGTCAACGGGTCTGTCACATTCAGATCCATAAGTATTTTGCAAATTTCTATGTCTACAATGCTCTGCACGGAGCTACTCTAGCTAATTGCTCCCACTTTCAATATGTATCTAGACTGAGACTTAGAGTCATCTAGATTAGTGTCAAAACTTGCATCGACGTAACCCTTTATGACGAACCTTTTGTCACTTCCATAATCGAGAAACATATCCTTATTCCACTAAGGATAATTTTGACCGCTGTCCAGTGATCTACTCCTAGATCACTATTGTACTCCCTTGCCAAAATCAGTGTAGGGTATACAATAGATCTGGTACACAGCATGGCATACTTTATAGAACCTATGGCCGAGGCATAGGGAATGATTTTCATTCTCTTTCTATCTTCTGTCGTGGTCGGGTTTTGAGTCCTACTCAATTTCACACCTTGTAATACAGGCAAGAAACTCTTTCTTTGACTGTTCCATTTTGAACCACTTCAAAATCTTGTTAAGGTATGTACTCATTGAAAAAGCTTATCAAGCGTCTTGATCTATCTCTATAGATCTTGATGCTCAATATGTAAGCAGCTTCACCGAGGTCTTTCTTTGAAAAAATCCTTTCAAATACTCCTTTATGCTTTGCAGAATAATTCTACATTATTTCCGATCAACAATATGTCATTCACATATACTTATCAGAAATGCTGTAGTGCTCCCACTCACTTTCTTGTAAATACAGGCTTCACCGCAAGTCTGTATAAAACTATATCCTTTGATCAACTTATCAAAGCGTATATTCCTACTCGGAGATGCTTGCACCAGTCCATAGATGGATCACTGGAGCTTGCATATTTTGTTTGCACCTTTAGGATTGACAAAACCTTCTGGTTGCATCATATACAACTCTTCTTTAATAAATCCATTAAGGAATGCAGTTTTGTTTATCCATTTGCCAGATTTCATAAAATGCGGCAATTGCTAACATGATTCGGACAGACTTAAGCATCGCTGTGAGTGAGAAAATCTCATCGTAGTCAACACCTTGTACTTTGTCAAAAACCTTTTTCCGACAAGTCTAGCTTTGTAGATAGTAACACTACTATCAGCGTCCGTCTTCCTCTTGAAGATCCATTAATTTTCTATGGCTTGCGGATCATTTGGGCAAGTCAATCAAAGTCCATACTTTGTTCTCATACATGGATCCCATCTCAGATTTCATGGCCTCAAGCCATTTCGCGGAATCTGGGCTCATCATCGCTTCCTCATAGTTCGTAGGTTCGTCATGGTCAAGTAACATGACCTCCAGAACTGAATTACCGTACCACTCTGGTGCGGATCTCACTCTGGTTGACCTACGAGGTTCGGTAGTAAATTGATCCGAAGCTTCATGATCATCATCATTAACTTCCTCACTAATTGGTGTAAGCATTACTGGAACTGATTTCAGTGATGAACTACTTTCCAATAAGGGAGCAGGTACAATTACCTCATCAAGCTCTACTTTCCTCCCACTCACTTCTTTCGAGAGAAACTCCTTCTCTAGAAAGGATCCATTCTTAGAACCGAATGTCTTGCCTTCGGATCTATGATAGAAGGTGTACCCAACTGTCTCCTTTGGGTATCCTATGAAGACACATTTCTCCGATTTGGGTTTGAGCTTATCAGGATGAAACTTTTTCACATAAGCATCGCAACCCCAAACTTTAAGAAACGACAACTTTGGTTTCTTGCCAAACCACAGTTCATAAGATGTCGTCTCAACGGATTTAGATGGTACCCTATTTAACGTGAATGCAGCTGTCTCTAACGCATAACCCCAAAATTATAGTGGTAAATCGGTAAGAGACATCATAGATTGTACCGTATCTTAATAAAGTACTGTTATGACGTTCGGACACACCATTACGCTGTGGTGTTCCAGGTGGCGTGAGTAGTGAAACTATTTCACATTGTTTTAACTGAAGGTCAAACTCGTAACTCAAATACTCTTCTCCATGATCAGATCGTAGAAACTTTATTTTCTTGTTACAATGATTTTCCACTTCACTCTGAAATTATATGAACTTTTCAAATGTTTCAGACTTCTGTTTCATTAAGTAGATATACCCATATCTGCTCAAATCATCTGTGAAGGTCAGAAAATAATGATACCTGCTACGAGCCTCAATATTCATCGAACCACATACATCTGTATGTATGATTTCCAACAAATCTGTTGCTCTCTCCATAGTTCCGGAGAACGGCGTTTTAGTCATCTTGCCCATGAGGCACGGTTCGCAAGCATCAAGTGATTCATAATCAAGTGATTCCAAAATCCCATCAGTATGGAGTTTCTTCATGCGCTTTACACCAATATGACCTAAACGGCAGTGCCACAAATAAGTTGCACTATCATTATTAACTTTGCATCTTTTGGCTTCAATATTATGAATATGTGTATCACTACGATCGAGATCCAACAAACCATTTTATTGGGTGTAGCACCATAGAAGGTTTTATTCATGTAAACAGAACAACAACTATTCTCTAATTTAAATGAATAACCATATTGCAACAAACATGATCAAATCATATTCATGCTCAACGCAAACACCAAATAACACTTATTTAGGTTCAACACTAATCCCGAAAGTATAGGGAGTGTGTGATGATGATCATATCAATCATGGAACCACTTCCAATACACATCGTCACTTCATCCTTAACTAGTTTATGTTCATGCAACTCCCGTTTCGAGTTACTACTCTTTAGCAACTGAACCAGTATCAAATACTGAGGGGTTGCTATAAACACTAGTAAGTACACATCAATAACATGTATATCCAATATACCTTTGTTCACTTTGCCATCTTTCTTATCCACCAAATACTTGGGGCAGTTCCGCTTCCAGTGACCAGTTCCTTTGCACTAGAAGCACTTAGTCTCAGGTTTAGGTACAGACTTGGGCTTCTTCACTTGAGCAGCAACTTGCTTGCCGTTCTTCTTGAAGTTCCCCTTCTTCCCTTTGCCCTTTTCTTGAAACTAGTGGTCTCGTCAACCATCAACACTTGATGTTTTTCTTGATTTCTACCTTCGTCGATTTCAGCATCACGAAGAGCTCGGGAATTACTTTCATCATCCCTTGCATACTATAGTTCATCACGAAGTTCTACTAACTTGGTGATGGTGACTAGAGAATTCTGTCAATCACTATTTTATCTGGAAGATTAACTCCCACTTGATTCAAGCGATTGTAGTACCCAGACAATCTGAGCACAGGCTCACTGCTTGAGCTATTCTCCTCCATCTTTTAGCTATAGAACTTGTTGGAGACTTCATATCTCTCAACTCGGGTATTTGCTTGAAATATTAACTTCAACTTCCTGGAACATCTCATATGGTCCATGACGTTCAAAACGTCTTTGAAGTCCCGATTCTAAGCCGTTAAGCATGGTGCACTAAACTATCAAGTAGTCATCATATTGAGCTAGCCAAACATTCA